>NC_081364.1:64354918-64357418 GCF_030684315.1 Stegostoma tigrinum | reverse complement strand
TGTGTGTGTGTGTGTTGCGGGCAGTGTGTGTGTGTGTTGCTGGCAGCGTGTGTGTTGGGGGCTGTGTGTGTGTGTGTGTGTGTGTTGGGGGCAGTGTGTATGTGTGTGTGTGTGTGTGTGTGTGTGTGTGTGTGTGTGTTTGTGTTGGGGGCAGTGTGTGTGTGTGTGTGTGTGTGTTGGGGGCAGTGTGTGTGTGTGTGTGTGTGTGTGTGTGTGTGTGTGTGTGTTGGGGGCAGTGTGTGTGTGTGTGTGTGTGTGTGTTGGGGGCAGTGTGTGTGTGTGTGTGTGTTGGGGGCAGTGTGTGTGTGTTGGGGGCTGTGTGTGTGTGTGTGTTGGGGGCTGTGTGTGTGTGTGTGTTGGGGGCTGTGTGTGTGTGTGTGTTGGGGGCTGTGTGTGTGTGTGTGTGTGTGTTGGGGGCTGTGTGTGTGTGTGTGTTGGGGGCTGTGTGTGTGTGTGTGTTGGGGGCTGTGTGTGTGTGTGTGTGTGTTGGGGGCTTTGTGTGTGTGTTGTGGGGGCTGTGTGTGTGTGTGGGTGTTGGGGGCAGTGTGTGTGTGTTTTGGGGGCAGTGTGTGTGTGTGTTGCGGGCTATGTGTGTGTGTGTGTTGCGGGCAGTGTGTGTGTGTGTGTGTGTTTGTGTGTTGGGGGCAGTGTGTGTGTGTGTGTGTGTTGGGGGCAGTGTGTGTGTGTGTGTGTGTGTGTGTTGGGGGCAGTGTGTGTGTGTGTGTGTTGCGGGCAGTGTGTGTGTGTGTGTGTTGGGGGCAGTGTGTGTGTGTGTGTGTGTGTGTGTGTGTGTGTGTGTGTTGCGGGCAGTGTTTGTGTGTGTTGCGGGCAGTGTTTGTGTGTGTTGCGCGCAGTGTGTGTGTGTGTTGCGGGCAGTGTGTGTGTGTGTGTTGCGGGCAGTGTGTGTGTGTGTTGCGGGCAGAGTGTGTGTTGGGGGCTGTGTATATGTGTGTTGGGGGCAGTGTGTGTCTGTGTGTTGGGGGCAGTGTGTGTGTGTGTGTGTTGCGGGCAGTGTGTGTGTGTGTGTGTGTGTTGGGGGCAGCGTGTGTGTGTGTGTGTGTGTGTGTGTTGGGGGCTGTGTGTGTGTGTGTGTGTGTGTGTGTGTGTGTGTGTGTTTGTGTGTGTGTGTGTTGCGGGCAGTGTGTGTGTGTGGGTTGCTGGCAGTGTGTGTGTTGGGGGCTGTGTGTGTTGCGGGCAGTGTGTGTTTGTGTGTAGCGGGCTGTGTGTGTGTGTGTGTTTTGGGGGCTGTTTGTGTGTGTGTGTTGGGGGCAGTGTGTGTGTGTGTGCGTGTGTGTGTGTTGGGGGCAGTGTGTGTGTGTGTCTTGGGGGCAGTGTGTGTGTGTGTGTGTGTCTGTGTGTCTTGGGGCCGTGTGTGTGTGTGTGTGTGTGTCTTGGGGCCGTGTGTGTGTGTGTGTGTTTGTTGGGGGCAGTGTGTGTGTGTGTGTGTTGGGGGCAGTGTGTGTGTGTGTGTTGGGGGCAGTGTGTGTGTGTGTGTTGGGGGCAGTGTGTGTGTGTGTTGGGGGCAGTGTGTGTGTGTGTTGTGGGCTGTCTGTGTGTGTGTTGCGGGCAGTGTGTGTGTGTGTGTGTGTTGCGGGCAGTGTGTGTGTGTGTGTGTTGCGGGCAGTGTGTGTGTGTGTTGCGGGCTGTGTGTGTGTGTGTGTGTTGCGGGCAGTGTGTGTGTGTGTGTGTTGCGGGCAGTGTGTGTGTGTTGCGGGCAGTGTGTGTGTGTGTGTGTTGCGGGCAGTGTGTGTTGCGGGCAGTGTGTGTGTGTGTGTTGCGGGCAGTGTGTGTGTGTTGCGGGGTGTGTGTGTGTGTGTTGGTGGCAGTGTGTGTGTTGGGGGCAGTGTGTGTGTGTGTGTTGCGGGCAGTGTGTGTGTGTGTGTGTGTGTGTGTGTGTGTGTGTTGGGGGCAGTGTGTGTGTGTGTGTCTGTGTGTTTTGGGGGCAGTGTGTGTGTGTGTCTGTGTGTGTTGGTGGCTGTGTGTGTGTGTGTGTGTTGGGGGCTGTGTGTGTTTGTGTTGTGGGCTGTGTGTGTGTGTTGGGGGCAGTGTGTGTGTGTGTTGGGGGCAGTGTTGCTGTGTGTGTGTGTCTTGGGGGCAGTGTGTGTGTGTGTCTTGGGGCCAGTGTGTGTGTGTGTGTTGGTGGCAGTGTGTGTGTGTGTGTGTGTTGGGGGCAGTGTGTGTGTGTGTGTGTGTGTGTTGGGGGCAGTGTGTGTGTGTGTGTGTGTGTGTGTGTGTTGGCGGCAGTGTGTGTGTGGGTGTGTTGGTGGCAGTGTGTGTGTGTGTGTGTGTGTTGGGGGCTGTGTGTTTGTGTGTGTTGGGGGCTGTGTGTGTGTGTGTGTGTTGGGGGCTGTGTGTGTGTGTGTTGGGGGCAGTGTGGCTGTGTGTGTGTGTGTTGGGGGCAGTGTGTGTGTGTGTGTTGCGGGCAGTGTGTGTGTGTGTGTGTGTGTGTTGCGGGCTGTGTGTGTGTTGGGGGCAGTGTGTGTGTGTGTCTTGGGGCCAG
>NC_081364.1:64347418-64349918 GCF_030684315.1 Stegostoma tigrinum | reverse complement strand
GTGTGTGTGTGTGTTGGGGGCTGTGTGTGTGTTGGGGGCAGTGTGTGTGTGTGTGTGTGCGTGTGTGTTGGGGGCAGTGTGTGTGTGTGTGTTGGGGGCTGTGTTTTTGTGTGTGTTGGGGGCTATGTGTGTGTGTGTTGGGGGAAGTGTGTGTGTGTGTGTGTGTGTGTGTGTTTGTGTGTTGGGGGCAGTGTGTGTGTGTGTGTTGGGGGCAGTGTGTGTGTGTGTGTTGGGGGCAGTGTGTGTGTGTGTGTGTTGGGGGCAGTGTGTGTGTGTGTTGGGGGCAGTGTGTGTGTGTGTGTTGGGGGCAGTGTGTGTGTGTGTGTTGGGGGCTGTGTGTGTGTGTGTTGGGGGCTGTGTGTGTGTGTTGGGGGCAGTGTGTGTGTGTGTGTGTGTGTGTGTGTTGGGGGCAGTGTGTGTGTGTGTGTGTGTGTTGGGGGCTGTGTGTGTGTGTGTGTGTGTTGGGTGCAGTATGTGTGTGTGTTGGGGGCAGTGTGTGTGTGTGTGTGTGTGTGTGTGTGTGTGTGTGTGTTGGGGGCTGTGTGTGTGTGTGTAGGGGGCTGTGTGTGTGTGTGTTGGGGGCTGTGTTTGTGTGTGTGTTGGGGGCTGTGTTTGTGTGTGTGTTGGGGGCTGTGTTTGTGTGTGTTGGGGGCTGTGTGTGTGTGTGTTGGGGGCTGTGTGTGTGTGTGTTGGGGGCAGTGTGTGTGTGTGTTGGGGGCAGTGTGTGTGTGTGTTGGGGGCAGTGTGTGTGTGTGTGTGTTGGGGGCAGTGTGTGTGTGTGTTGGGGGCAGTGTGTGTGTGTGTTGGGGGCAGTGTGTGTGTGTGTGTTGGGGGCAGTGTGTGTGTGTGTGTTGGGGGCAGTGTGTGTGTGTGTGTGTTGGGGGCAGTGTGTGTGTGTGTGTTGGGGGCAGTGTGTGTGTGTGTCTGTGTGTGTGTGTTGGGGTCTGTGTGTGTGTGTTGGGGGCTGTGTGTGTGTGTGTGTGTGTGTGTGTGTTGGGGGCTGTGTGTGTGTTGGGGGCTGTGTGTGTGTTAGGGGCTGTGTGTGTGTTGGGGGCAGTGTGTGTTTGTGTGTTGGGGGCAGTGTGTGTGTTTGTGTGTTGGGGGCAGTGTGTGTGTGTGTGTGTGTGTGTGTGTTTGTGTGTGTGTGTGTTGGGGGCAGTGTGTGTGTGTGTGTGTTGGGGGCAGTGTGTGTGTGTGTTGTGGGCAGTGTGTGTGTGTGTGTGTGTGTGTGTTGCGGGCAGTGTGTGTGTGTGTGTGTGTGTGTTTGTGTGTGTGTGTGTTGGGGGCAGTGTGTGTGTGTGTGTGTGTTGGGGGCTGTGTGTGCGTGCGTGTTGGGGGCAGTGTGTGTGCGTGTGTGTTGGGGGCAGTGTGTGTGTGTCTGTGTGTTGGGGGCAGTGTGTGTGTGTCTGTGTGTTGGGGGCAGTGTGTGTGCGTGTGTGTTGGGGGCAGTGTGTGTGTGTGTGTGTGTGTGTTGGGGGCAGTGTGTGTGTGTGTTGGGGGCTGTGTGTGTGTGTGTTGGGGGCAGTGTGTGTGTGTGTGTTGGGGGCTGTGTGTGTGTGTGTGTGTGTGTTGGGGGCAGTGTGTGTGTGTGTGTTGGGGGCTGTGTTTGTGTGTGTGTGTTGGGGGCAGTGTGTGTGTGTGTGTTGGGGACTGTGTGTGTGTGTTGGGGGCAGTGTGTGTGTGTGTGTTGGTGGCAGTGTGTGTGTGTGTGTTGGGGGCAGTGTGTGTGTGTGTTGGGGGCAGTGTGTGTGTTGATGTGTTGGTGGCTGTGTGTGTGTGTGTTGGGGGCTGTGTGTGTGTGTGTGTGTGTGTGTGTGTGTTTGGGGCTGTGTGTGTGTGTGTGTGTGTGTGTGTGTGTGTGTGTGTGTGTGTTGGGGGCTGTGTGTGTGTGTGTTGGGGGCAGTGTGGCAGTGTGTGTGTGTGTTGGGGGCTGTGTGTGTGTGTGTTGGGGGCAGTGTGTGTGTGTGTGTGTGTGTGTTGGGGGCAGTGTGTGTGTGTGTGTGTGTGTGTGTGTGTGTGTGTTGGGGGCAGTGTGTGTGTGTGTGTGTGTGTTGGGGGCAGTGTGTGTGTGTGTTGGGGGCAGTGTGTGTGTGTGTGTGTTGGGGGCAGTGTGTGTGTGTGTGTGTGTGTGTTGGGGGCAGTGTGTGTGTGTGTGTGTGTGTGTGTGTGTGTTGGGGGCAGTGTGTGTGTGTCTGTGTGTTGGGGGCTGTGTGTGTGTGTGTGTGTGTGTGTGTTGGGGGCTGTCTGTGTGTGTGTTGCGGTCAGTGTGTGTGTGTGTGTGTGTGTGTGTTGCGGGCAGTGTCTGTGTGTGTGTGTGTTGCGGGCTGTCTGTGTGTGTGTTGCGGGCAGTGCGTGTGTGTGTGTTGCGGGCAGTGTGTGTGTGTGTGTGTTGGGGGCTGTGTGTGTGTGTGTGTTGGGGGCAGTGTGTGTGTGTGTGTGTGTGTGTGTGTGTGTGTGTGTGTGTGTTGGGGGCAGTGTGTGTGTGTGTGTTGGGGGCCGT
>NC_081364.1:64327418-64342418 GCF_030684315.1 Stegostoma tigrinum | reverse complement strand
TGTGTGTGTGTTCCGGGCAGTGTGTGTGTGTGTGTTGCGGGCAGTGTGTGTGTGTGTGTGTTGCGGGCAGTGTGTGTGTGTGTGTGTTGCGGGCAGTGTGTGTGTGTGTTGCGGGCAGTGTGTGTGTGTTGCGGGCAGTGTGTGTGTGTTGCGGGCAGTGTGTGTGTGTTGCGGGCTGTGTGTGTGTGTGTGTTGCGGGGTGTGTGTGTGTGTGTGTTGGTGGCAGTGTGTGTGTTGGGGGCAGTGTGTGTGTGTGTGTTGCGGGCAGTGTGTGTGTGTGTGTTGCGGGCAGTGTGTGTGTGTGTGTGTGTGTGTTGGGGGCAGTGTGTGTGTGTGTCTTGGGGCCTGTGTGTGTGTGTGTGTTGGGGCAGTGTGTGTGTGTGTTGGGGGCAGTGTGTGTGTGTGTGTCTGTCTGTGTGTGTGTGTGTGTTTTGGGGGCAGTGTGTGTGTGTTTTGGGGGCAGTGTGTGTGTGTTTTGGGGGCAGTGTGTGTGTGTGTCTGTGTGTGTTGGTGGCTGTGTGTGTGTGTGTGTTGGGGGCTGTGTGTGTTTGTGTTGTGGGCTGTGTGTGTGTGTTAGGGGCAGTGTGTGTGTGTGTTGGGGGCAGTGTTGCTGTGTGTCTGTGTCTTGGGGGCAGTGCGTGTGTGTGTCTTGGGGCCAGTGTGTGTGTGTGTTGGTGGCTGTGTGTGTGTGTGTGTGTGTGTGTGTGTTGGGGGCAGTGTGTGTGTGTGTGTGTTGGGGGCAGTGTGTGTGTGTGTGTTGGGGGCAGTATGTGTGTGTGTTCTGGGGGCAGTGTGTGTGTGTGTGTGTTGGGGGCAGTGTGTGTGTGTGTGTGTGTTGGGGGCAGTGTGTGTGTGTGTTGGGGGCAGTGTGTGTGTGTGTGTTGGGGGCAGTGTGTGTGTGTGTGTTGGGGGCAGTGTGTGTGTGTGTTGCGGGCAGTGTGTGTGTGTGTGTGTTGCGGGCAGTGTGTGTGTGTGTGTTGCGGGCAGTGTGTGTTGGGGGCAGTGTGTGTGTGTGTGTGTGTTGCGGGCAGTGTGTGTGTGAGTGTTGCGGGCTGTGTGTGTGTGTGTTCTGGGGGCAGTGTGTGTGTGTGTGTGTTGGGGGCAGTGTGTGTGTGTGTGTGTGTTGGGGGCAGTGTGTGTGTGTGTGTGTGTTGGGGGCAGTGTGTGTGTGTGTGTTGGGGGCAGTGTGTGTGTGTGTGTTGGGGGCAGTGTGTGTGTGTGTGTTGGGGGCAGTGTGTGTGTGTGTGTTGGGGGCAGTGTGTGTGTGTGTGTTGGGGGCAGTGTGTGTGTGTGTTGCGGGCAGTGTGTGTGTGTGTGTGTTGCGGGCAGTGTGTGTGTGTGTGTTGCGGGCAGTGTGTGTTGGGGGCAGTGTGTGTGTGTGTGTGTGTTGCGGGCAGTGTGTGTGTGAGTGTTGCGGGCTGTGTGTGTGTGTGTGTTGGGGGCAGTGTGTGTGTGTGTCTTGGGGCCTGTGTGTGTGTGTGTGTTGGGGGCAGTGTGTGTGTGTGTGTGTGTGTTGGGGGCAGTGTGTGTGTGTGTGTGTGTGTGTGTGTGTGTTGGGGGCTCTGTGTGTGTGTGTTTAGGGGGCAGTGTGTGTGTGTGTGTGTGTGTTGGTGGCTGTGTGTGTGTGTGTGTGTTGGTGGCTGTGTGTGTGTGTGTGTTGGTGGCTGTGTTTGTGTGTGTGTTGGGGGCTGTGTGTGTGTTGGGGGCAGTGTGTGTGTGTGTTCTGGGGGCAGTGTGTGTGTGTGTGTGTGTTGGGGGCAGTGTGTGTGGGGGCAGTGTGTGTGTGTGTCTGTGTTGGGGGCAGTGTGTGTGTGTGTGTGTTGGGGGCAGTGTGTGTGTGTGTGTGTTGGGGGCAGTGTGTGTGTGTGTGTGTTGGGGGCTGTGTGTGTGTGTGTGTGTGTGTTGGGTGCAGTGTGTGTGTGTGTGTTGGGTGCAGTGTGTGTGTGTGTTGGGGGCTGTGTGTGTGTGTGTGTTGGGGGCTGTGTTTTTGTGTGTGTTGGGGGCTATGTGAGTGAGTGTTGGGGGCAGTGTGTGTGTGTGTGTGTGTGTGTGTGTGTGTGTGTGTGTGTGTTGGGTGCAGTATGTGTGTGTGTGTGTGTGTTGGGGGCAGTGTGTGTGTGTGTGTGTGTTGGGGGCTGTGTGTGTGTGTGTGTTGGGGGCTGTGTGTGTGTGTGTGTTGGGGGCTGTGTGTGTGTGTGTGTTGGGGGCTGTGTGTGTGTGTGTTGGGGGCTGTGTGTGTGTGTGTTGGGGGCTGTGTGTGTGTGTGTTGGGGGCAGTGTGTGTGTTGTGGGGGCAGTGTGTGTGTGTTGTGGGGGCAGTGTGTGTGTGTTGTGGGGGCAGTGTGTGTGTGTTGGGGGCAGTGTGTGTGTGTGTGTTGGGGGCAGTGTGTGTGTGTGTGTGTGTGTTGGGGGCTGTGTGTGTGTGTGAGTTGGGGGCAGTGTGTGTGTGTGTGAGTTGGGGGCAGTGTGTGTGTGTGTGTGTGTGTGTTGGGGGCTGTGTGTGTGTTGGGGGCTGTGTGTGTGTTGGGGGCTGTGTGTGTGTTGGGGGCTGTGTGTATGTTGGGGCTGTGTGTGTGTTCGGGGCTGTGTGTGTGTGTGTGTGTGTGTTGGGGGCTGTGTGTGTGTTGGGGGCTGTGTGTGTGTTGGGGGCTGTGTGTGTGTGTGTGTTGGGGGCTGTGTGTGTGTGTCTTGGGGCAGTGTGTGTGTGTGTCTTGGGGCCTGTGTGTGTGTGTGTGTGTGTGTGTGTTGGGGGCAGTGTGTGTGTGTGTGTGTGTGTGTGTGTGTGTGTGTGTGTGTGTTGGGGGCAGTGTGTGTGTGTGTGTGTGTGTGTGTGTGTGTGTGTGTGTGTGTGTGTGTGTGTGTGTGTGTGTTTTGGGGGCAGTGTGTGTGTGTGTGTTGGGGGCTGTGTTTGTGTGTATGTTGGGGGCTGTGTTTGTGTGTGTGTTGGTGGCTGTGTGTGTGTGTTGGTGGCTGTGTGTGTGTGTTGGGGGCAGTGTGTGTGTGTGTGTGTGTTGGGGGCTGTGTGTGTGTGTGTTGGGGGCTGTGTGTGTGTGTGTGTTGGGGGCAGTGTGTGTGTGTGTGTGCGTGTGTGTTGGGGGCTGTGTGTGTGTGTGTGTTGGGGGCTATGTGTGTGTGTGTTGGGGGCTGTGTGTGTGTGTGTGTGTGTGTGTGTGTTTGTGTGTTGGGGGCAGTGTGTGTGTGTGTGTGTGTGTTGGGGGCAGTGTGTGTGTGTGTGTGTGTGTGTGTTGGGGGCAGTGTGTGTGTGTGTGTTGGGGGCAGTGTGTGTGTGTGTGTTGGGGGCTGTGTGTGTGTGTGTTGGGGGCTGTGTGTGTGTGTTGGGGGCTGTGTGTGTGTGTTGGGGGCAGTGTGTGTGTGTGTGTGTGTTGGGGCAGTGTGTGTGTGTGTGTGTGTGTGTTGGGGGCAGTGTGTGTGTGTGTGTGTGTGTGTGTGTGTGTGTGTGTGTGTGTTGGGGGCTGTGTGTGTGTGTTGGGTGCAGTATGTGTGTGTGTTGGGGGCAGTGTGTGTGTGTGTGTGTGTGTGTGTTGGGGGCTGTGTGTGTGTGTGAGTTGGGGTCAGTGTGTGTGTGTGTGAGTTGGGGGCAGTGTGTGTGTGTGTGTGTGTGTGTGTGTGTGTGTGTGTGTGTGTGTGTGTGTGTGTTGGGGGCTGTGTGTGTGTTGGGGGCTGTGTGTGTGTTGGGGGCTGTGTGTGTGTTGGGGGCTCTGTGTGTGTTGGGGCTGTGTGTGTGTTCGGGGCTGTGTGTGTGTGTGTGTGTGTTGGGGGCTGTGTGTGTGTTGGGGGCTGTGTGTGTGTGTGTGTTGGGGGCTGTGTGTGTGAGTGTGTGTTGGGGGCAGTGTGTGTGTGTGTCTTGGGGCAGTGTGTGTGTGTGTCTTGGGGCCTGTGTGTGTGTGTGTGTGTGTGTGTGTTGGGGGCAGTGTGTTGGGGGCAGTGTGTGTGTGTGTGTGTGTGTGTGTGTGTGTTTTGGGGGCAGTGTGTGTGTGTGTGTGTGTTGGGGCAGTGTGTGTGTGTGTGTGTTGGTGGCTGTGTGTGTGTGTGTGTTGGGGGCTGTGTTTGTGTGTATGTTGGGGGCTGTGTTTGTGTGTGTGTTGGGGGCTGTGTGTGTGTGTGTGTTGGGGGCAGTGTGTGTGTGTGTGTGTGTTGGTGGCAGTGTGTGTGTGTGTGTGTGTTGGGGGCAGTGTGTGTGTGTGTCTTGGGGCCTGTGTGTGTGTGTGTGTGTGTTGGGGGCAGTGTGTGTGTGTGTGTGTGTTGGGGGCAGTGTGTGTGTGTGTGTGTGTGTGTGTGTGTGTTGGGGGCTCTGTGTGGGTGTGTTTAGGGGGCAGTGTGTGTGTGTGTGTGTGTGTGTGTGTGTGTGTTGGTGGCTGTGTGTGTGTGTGTGTTGGTGGCTGTGTGTGTGTGTGTGTTGGTGGCTGTGTGTGTGTGTGTGTTGGTGGCTGTGTTTATGTGTGTGTTGGGGGCTGTGTGTGTGTGTTGGGGGCAGTGTGTGTGTGTGTTCTGGGGGCAGTGTGTGTGTGTGTGTGTGTTGGGGGCAGTGTGTGGGGAGCAGTGTGTGTGTGTGTTGGGGGCAGTGTGTGTGTGTGTGTTGGGGTCTGTGTGTGTGTGTGTGTGTGTTGGGTGCAGTGTGTGTGTGTGTGTTGGGTGCAGTGTGTGTGTGTGTGTGTTGGGGGCTGTGTTTTTGTGTGTGTTGGGGGCTATGTGAGTGTGTGTTGGGGGCAGTGTGTGTGTGTGTGTGTGTGTGTGTGTGTGTGTGTGTGTGTGTGTGTGTGTGTGTGTGTGTGTGTGTGTGTGTGTGTGTGTTGGGTGCAGTATGTGTGTGTGTGTGTGTGTTGGGGGCAGTGTGTGTGTGTGTTGGGGGCTGTGTGTGTGTGTGTGTGTGTTGGGGGCTGTGTTTGTGTGTGTGTTGGGGGCTGTGTGTGTGTGTGTTGGGGGCTGTGTGTGTGTGTGTTGGGGCAGTGTGTGTGTTGTGGGGGCAGTGTGTGTGTGTTGTGGGGGCAGTGTGTGTGTGTTGTGGGGGCAGTGTGTGTGTGTTGGGGGCAGTGTGTGTGTGTGTGTGTGTGTGTTGGGGGCTGTGTGTGTGTGTGAGTTGGGGGCAGTGTGTGTGTGTGTGAGTTGGGGGCAGTGTGTGTGTGTGTGTGTGTGTGTGTGTGTGTGTTGGGGGCTGTGTGTGTGTTGGGGGCTGTGTGTGTGTTGGGGGCTGTGTGTATGTTGGGGCTGTGTGTGTGTTCGGGGCTGTGTGTGTGTGTGTGTGTGTTGGGGGCTGTGTGTGTGTTGGGGGCTGTGTGTGTGTTGGGGGCAGTGTGTGTGTGTGTGTGTGTGTGTGTGTGTTTTGGGGGCAGTGTGTGTGTGTGTGTGTGTGTTGGGGCAGTGTGTGTGTGTGTGTGTGTTGGTGGCTGTGTGTGTGTGTGTGTTGGGGGCTGTGTTTGTGTGTATGTTGGGGGCTGTGTTTGTGTGTGTGTTGGGGGCTGTGTGTGTGTGTGTGTTGGGGGCAGTGTGTGTGTGTGTGTGTGTGTGTGTGTGTGTGTTGGGGGCAGTGTGTGTGTGTGTGTGTGTGTGTGTGTGTGTGTGTGTGTGTGTGTGTTGCGCGCAGTGTGTGTGTGTGTGTTGCGGGCAGTGTGTGTGTGTGTTGCGGGCAGAGTGTGTGTTGGGGGCAGTGTGTGTCTGTGTGTTGGGGGCAGTGTGTGTGTGTGTGTGTTGCGGGCAGTGTGTGTGTGTGTGTGTGTTGCGGGCAGTGTGTGTGTGTGTGTGTTGTGGGCAGTGTGTGTGTGTGTGTGTGTGTGTGTGTGTGTGTGTTGCGGGCAGTGTTTGTGTGTGTTGCGGGCAGTGTGTGTGTGTGTTGCGGGCAGTGTGTGTGTGTGTGTCTTGGGGCCTGTGTGTGTGTGTGTGTTGGGGGCAGCGTGTGTGTGTGTGTGTGTGTGTGTGTGTGTGTGTTGGGGGCAGTGTGTGTGTGTGTGTGTGTGTTGCGGGCAGTGTGTGTGTGTGGGTTGCTGGCAGTGTGTGTGTTGGGGGCTGTGTGTGTTGCGGGCAGTGTGTGTGTGTGTGTTGCGGGCAGTGTGTGTGTGTGTGTTGCGGGCAGTGTGTGTGTGTGTTGCGGGCAGTGTGTGTGTGTGTTGCGGGCAGTGTGTGTGTGTGTAGCGGGCTGTGTGTGTGTGTGTGTGTTTTGGGTGCTGTTTGTGTGTGTGTTTGGGGCAGTGTGTGTGTGTGTGCGTGTGTGTGTGTTGGGGGCAGTGTGTGTGTGTGTCTTGGGGGCAGTGTGTGTGTGTGTGTTGGGGGCAGTGTGTGTGTGTGTGTGTTGGGGGCAGTGTGTGTGTGTGTGTGTTGGGGGCAGTGTGTGTGTGTGTGTGTGTTGGGGGCAGTGTGTGTGTGTGTGTTGGGGGCAGTGTGTGTGTGTGTGTTGGGGGCAGTGTGTGTGTGTGTGTTGGGGGCTGTGTGTGTGTGTGTGTGTGTTGGGGGCAGTGTGTGTGTGTGTGTGTTGGGGGCTGTGTGTGTGTGTGTGTGTTGGGGGCTGTGTGTGTGTGTGTGTGTTGGGGGCAGTGTGTGTGTGTGTTGTGGGCTGTCTGTGTGTATGTTGCGGGCAGTGTGTGTGTGTGTGTGTGTTGCGGGCAGTGTGTGTGTGTGTGTTGCGGGCAGTGTGTGTGTGTGTGTGTTGCGGGCAGTGTGTGTGTGTTGCGGGCAGTGTGTGTGTGTTGCGGGCAGTGTGTGTGTGTGTTGCGGGCAGTGTGTGTGTGTGTGTTGCGGGGTGTGTGTGTGTGTGTGTGTTGGGGGCAGTGTGTGTGTGTGTGTGTGTGTTGGGGGCAGTGTGTGTGTGTGTGTGTTGGGGGCTGTGTGTGTGTGTGTGTGTTGGGGGCTGTGTGTGTGTGTGTGTGTGTTGGGGGCTGTGTGTGTGTGTGTTGTGGGCTGTCTGTGTGTATGTTGCGGGCAGTGTGTGTGTGTGTGTATGTTGCGGGCAGTGTGTGTGTGTGTGTGTTGCGGGCAGTGTGTGTGTGTGTGTTGCGGGCAGTGTGTGTGTGTGTGTGTTGCGGGCAGTGTGTGTGTATGTGTTGCGGGCAGTGTGTGTGTGTTGCGGGCAGTGTGTGTCTGTTGCGGGCAGTGTGTGTGTGTGTTGCGGGCAGTGTGTGTGTGTGTGTTGCGGGGTGTGTGTGTGTGTGTTGGTGGCAGTGTGTGTGTTGGGGGCAGTGTGTGTGTGTGTGTTGCGGGCAGTGTGTGTGTGTGTGTTGCGGGCAGTGTGTGTGTGTGTGTGTGTGTGTGTTGGGGGCAGTGTGTGTGTGTGTCTTGGGGCCTGTGTGTGTGTGTGTGTTGGGGCAGTGTGTGTGTGTGTTGCGGGCAGTGTGTGTGTGTGTAGCGGGCTGTGTGTGTGTGTGTGTGTTTTGGGTGCTGTTTGTGTGTGTGTTTGGGGCAGTGTGTGTGTGTGTGCGTGTGTGTGTGTTGGGGGCAGTGTGTGTGTGTGTTGCGGGCAGTGTGTGTGTGTGTGTTGCGGGCAGTGTGTGTGTGTTGCGGGCAGTGTGTGTGTGTTGCGGGCAGTGTGTGTGTGTGTTGCGGGCAGTGTGTGTGTGTGTGTTGCGGGGTGTGTGTGTGTGTGTTGGTGGCAGTGTGTGTGTTGGGGGCAGTGTGTGTGTGTGTGTTGCGGGCAGTGTGTGTGTGTGTGTTGCGGGCAGTGTGTGTGTGTGTGTGTGTGTGTGTTGGGGGCAGTGTGTGTGTGTGTCTTGGGGCCTGTGTGTGTGTGTGTGTTGGGGCAGTGTGTGTGTGTGTTGGGGGCAGTGTGTGTGTGTGTGTGTGTGTCTGTGTGTGTGTGTGTTGGGGGCAGTGTGTGTGTGTTTTGGGGGCTGTGTGTGTGTGTGTCTGTGTGTGTTGGTGGCTGTGTGTGTGTGTGTGTTGGGGGCAGTGTGTGTGTGTGTTGTGGGCTGTCTGTGTGTATGTTGCGGGCAGTGTGTGTGTGTGTGTGTGTTCCGGGCAGTGTGTGTGTGTGTGTTGCGGGCAGTGTGTGTGTGTGTGTGTGTTGCGGGCAGTGTGTGTGTGTGTGTGTTGCGGGCAGTGTGTGTGTGTGTTGCGGGCAGTGTGTGTGTGTTGCGGGCAGTGTGTGTGTGTTGCGGGCAGTGTGTGTGTGTTGCGGGCTGTGTGTGTGTGTGTGTTGCGGGGTGTGTGTGTGTGTGTGTTGGTGGCAGTGTGTGTGTTGGGGGCAGTGTGTGTGTGTGTGTTGCGGGCAGTGTGTGTGTGTGTGTTGCGGGCAGTGTGTGTGTGTGTGTGTGTGTGTTGGGGGCAGTGTGTGTGTGTGTCTTGGGGCCTGTGTGTGTGTGTGTGTTGGGGCAGTGTGTGTGTGTGTTGGGGGCAGTGTGTGTGTGTGTGTCTGTCTGTGTGTGTGTGTGTGTTTTGGGGGCAGTGTGTGTGTGTTTTGGGGGCAGTGTGTGTGTGTGTCTGTGTGTGTTGGTGGCTGTGTGTGTGTGTGTGTTGGGGGCTGTGTGTGTTTGTGTTGTGGGCTGTGTGTGTGTGTTAGGGGCAGTGTGTGTGTGTGTTGGGGGCAGTGTTGCTGTGTGTCTGTGTCTTGGGGGCAGTGCGTGTGTGTGTCTTGGGGCCAGTGTGTGTGTGTGTGTTGGTGGCAGTGTGTGTGTGTGTGTGTGTGTGTGTGTGTGTGTGTGTGTGTTGGGGGCAGTGTGTGTGTGTGTGTGTTGGGGGCAGTGTGTGTGTGTGTGTTGGGGGCAGTGTGTGTGTGTGTTCTGGGGGCAGTGTGTGTGTGTGTGTGTTGGGGGCAGTGTGTGTGTGTGTGTGTGTTGGGGGCAGTGTGTGTGTGTGTGTGTGTGTTGGGGGCAGTGTGTGTGTCTGTGTTGGGGGCAGTGTGTGTGTGTGTGTTGGGGGCAGTGTGTGTGTGTGTTGCGGGCAGTGTGTGTGTGTGTGTGTTGCGGGCAGTGTGTGTGTGTGTGTTGCGGGCAGTGTGTGTTGGGGGCAGTGTGTGTGTGTGTGTGTGTTGCGGGCAGTGTGTGTGTGAGTGTTGCGGGCTGTGTGTGTGTGTGTTCTGGGGGCAGTGTGTGTGTGTGTGTGTTGGGGGCAGTGTGTGTGTGTGTGTGTGTTGGGGGCAGTGTGTGTGTGTGTGTGTGTTGGGGGCAGTGTGTGTGTGTGTGTTGGGGGCAGTGTGTGTGTGTGTGTTGGGGGCAGTGTGTGTGTGTGTGTTGGGGGCAGTGTGTGTGTGTGTTGCGGGCAGTGTGTGTGTGTGTGTGTTGCGGGCAGTGTGTGTGTGTGTGTTGCGGGCAGTGTGTGTTGGGGGCAGTGTGTGTGTGTGTGTGTGTTGCGGGCAGTGTGTGTGTGAGTGTTGCGGGCTGTGTGTGTGTGTGTTCTGGGGGCAGTGTGTGTGTGTGTGTGTTGGGGGCAGTGTGTGTGTGTGTGTGTGTTGGGGGCAGTGTGTGTGTGTGTGTGTGTTGGGGGCAGTGTGTGTGTGTGTGTTGGGGGCAGTGTGTGTGTGTGTGTTGGGGGCAGTGTGTGTGTGTGTGTTGGGGGCAGTGTGTGTGTGTGTTGCGGGCAGTGTGTGTGTGTGTGTGTTGCGGGCAGTGTGTGTGTGTGTGTTGCGGGCAGTGTGTGTTGGGGGCAGTGTGTGTGTGTGTGTGTGTTGCGGGCAGTGTGTGTGTGAGTGTTGCGGGCTGTGTGTGTGTGTGTGTTGGGGGCAGTGTGTGTGTGTGTGTGTGTGTGTGTGTTGGGGGCAGTGTGTGTGTGTGTCTTGGGGCCTGTGTGTGTGTGTGTGTTGGGGGCAGTGTGTGTGTGTGTGTGTGTGTTGGGGGCAGTGTGTGTGTGTGTGTGTGTGTGTGTTGGGGGCTCTGTGTGGGTGTGTTTAGGGGGCAGTGTGTGTGTGTGTGTGTGTTGGTGGGTGTGTGTGTGTGTTGGTGGCTGTGTGTGTGTGTGTTGGTGGCTGTGTTTGTGTGTGTGTTGGGGGCTGTGTGTGTGTGTTGGGGGCAGTGTGTGTGTGTGTTCTGGGGGCAGTGTGTGTGTGTGTGTGTGTTGGGGGCAGTGTGTGTGGGGGCAGTGTGTGTGGGGGCAGTGTGTGTGTGTGTGTGTGTTGGGGGCAGTGTGTGTGTGTGTGTGTTGGGGGCAGTGTGTGTGTGTGTGTGTGTTGGGGGCAGTGTGTGTGTGTGTGTGTTGGGGGCTGTGTGTGTGTGTCTGTGTGTGTTGGGTGCAGTGTGTGTGTGTGTGTTGGGTGCAGTGTGTGTGTGTGTGTTGGGGGCTGTGTGTGTGTGTGTGTTGGGGGCTGTGTTTTTGTGTGTGTTGGGGGCTATGTGAGTGTGTGTTGGGGGCAGTGTGTGTGTGTGTGTGTGTGTGTGTGTGTGTGTGTGTTGGGTGCAGTATGTGTGTGTGTGTGTGTGTTGGGGGCAGTGTGTGTGTGTGTGTGTGTGTTGGGGGCTGTGTGTGTGTGTGTGTTGGGGGCTGTGTGTGTGTGTGTGTTGGGGGCTGTGTGTGTGTGTGTGTTGGGGGCTGTGTGTGTGTGTGAGTTGGGGGCAGTGTGTGTGTGTGTTGGGGGCAGTGTGTGTGTGTGTGTCTGTCTGTGTGTGTGTGTGTGTTTTGGGGGCAGTGTGTGTGTGTTTTGGGGGCAGTGTGTGTGTGTGTCTGTGTGTGTTGGTGGCTGTGTGTGTGTGTGTGTTGGGGGCTGTGTGTGTTTGTGTTGTGGGCTGTGTGTGTGTGTTAGGGGCAGTGTGTGTGTGTGTTGGGGGCAGTGTTGCTGTGTGTCTGTGTCTTGGGGGCAGTGCGTGTGTGTGTCTTGGGGCCAGTGTGTGTGTGTGTGTGTTGGTGGCAGTGTGTGTGTGTGTGTGTGTGTGTGTGTGTGTGTGTTGGGGGCAGTGTGTGTGTGTGTGTGTTGGGGGCAGTGTGTGTGTGTGTGTTGGGGGCAGTGTGTGTGTGTGTTCTGGGGGCAGTGTGTGTGTGTGTGTGTTGGGGGCAGTGTGTGTGTGTGTGTGTGTTGGGGGCAGTGTGTGTGTGTGTGTGTGTTGGGGGCAGTGTGTGTGTGTGTGTGTGTGTTGGGGGCAGTGTGTGTGTCTGTGTTGGGGGCAGTGTGTGTGTGTGTGTTGGGTCAGTGTGTGTGTGTGTTGCGGGCAGTGTGTGTGTGTGTGTGTTGCGGGCAGTGTGTGTGTGTGTGTTGCGGGCAGTGTGTGTTGGGGGCAGTGTGTGTGTGTGTGTGTGTTGCGGGCAGTGTGTGTTGGGGGCAGTGTGTGTGTGTGTGTGTGTTGCGGGCAGTGTGTGTGTGAGTGTTGCGGGCTGTGTGTGTGTGTGTTCTGGGGGCAGTGTGTGTGTGTGTGTGTTGGGGGCAGTGTGTGTGTGTGTGTGTGTTGGGGGCAGTGTGTGTGTGTGTGTGTGTGTTGGGGGCAGTGTGTGTGTGTGTGTGTGTTGGGGGCAGTGTGTGTGTGTGTGTTGGGGGCAGTGTGTGTGTGTGTGTTGGGGGCAGTGTGTGTGTGTGTGTTGGGGGCAGTGTGTGTGTGTGTTGCGGGCAGTGTGTGTGTGTGTGTGTTGCGGGCAGTGTGTGTGTGTGTGTTGCGGGCAGTGTGTGTTGGGGGCAGTGTGTGTGTGTGTGTGTGTTGCGGGCAGTGTGTGTGTGTGTGTGTTGCGGGCAGTGTGTGTGTGTGTGTTGCGGGCAGTGTGTGTTGGGGGCAGTGTGTGTGTGTGTGTGTGTTGCGGGCAGTGTGTGTGTGAGTGTTGCGGGCTGTGTGTGTGTGTGTGTTGGGGGCAGTGTGTGTGTGTGTGTGTGTGTGTGTGTTGGGGGCAGTGTGTGTGTGTGTCTTGGGGCCTGTGTGTGTGTGTGTGTTGGGGGCAGTGTGTGTGTGTGTGTGTGTGTTGGGGGCAGTGTGTGTGTGTGTGTGTGTGTGTGTGTGTTGGGGGCTCTGTGTGTGTGTGTTTAGGGGGCAGTGTGTGTGTGTGTGTGTGTGTTGGTGGCTGTGTGTGTGTGTTGGTGGCTGTGTTTGTGTGTGTGTTGGGGGCTGTGTGTGTGTGTTGGGGGCAGTGTGTGTGTGTGTTCTGGGGGCAGTGTGTGTGTGTGTGTGTGTTGGGGGCAGTGTGTGTGGGGGCAGTGTGTGTGTGTGTGTGTGTTGGGGGCAGTGTGTGTGTGTGTGTGTTGGGGGCAGTGTGTGTGTGTGTGTGTTGGGGGCAGTGTGTGTGTGTGTGTGTTGGGGGCTGTGTGTGTGTGTGTGTGTGTGTTGGGTGCAGTGTGTGTGTGTGTGTTGGGTGCAGTGTGTGTGTGTGTGTTGGGGGCTGTGTGTGTGTGTGTGTTGGGGGCTGTGTTTTTGTGTGTGTTGGGGGCTATGTGAGTGTGTGTTGGGGGCAGTGTGTGTGTGTGTGTGTGTGTGTGTGTGTGTGTGTGTGTGTGTGTGTTGGGTGCAGTATGTGTGTGTGTGTGTGTGTTGGGGGCAGTGTGTGTGTGTGTGTGTGTGTTGGGGGCTGTGTGTGTGTGTGTGTTGGGGGCTGTGTGTGTGTGTGTGTTGGGGGCTGTGTGTGTGTGTGTGTTGGGGGCTGTGTGTGTGTGTGAGTTGGGGGCTGTGTGTGTGTGTGTTGGGGGCTGTGTGTGTGTGTGTTGGGGGCAGTGTGTGTGTTGTGGGGGCAGTGTGTGTGTGTTGTGGGGGCAGTGTGTGTGTGTTGGGGGCAGTGTGTGTGTGTGTGTTGGGGGCAGTGTGTGTGTGTGTGTGTGTGTTGGGGGCTGTGTGTGAGTTGGGGGCAGTGTGTGTGTGTGTGAGTTGGGGGCAGTGTGTGTGTGTGTGTGTGTGTGTTGGGGGCTGTGTGTGTGTTGGGGGCTGTGTGTGTGTTGGGGGCTGTGTGTGTGTTGGGGGCTGTGTGTATGTTGGGGCTGTGTGTGTGTTCGGGGCTGTGTGTGTGTGTGTGTGTGTTGGGGGCTGTGTGTGTGTTGGGGGCTGTGTGTGTGTTGGGGGCTGTGTGTGTGTGTGTGTTGGGGGCTGTGTGTGTGTGTCTTGGGGCAGTGTGTGTGTGTGTCTTGGGGCCTGTGTGTGTGTGTGTGTGTGTGTGTGTTGGGGGCAGTGTGTGTGTGTGTGTGTGTGTGTGTGTGTGTGTGTGTGTTGGGGGCAGTGTGTGTGTGTGTGTGTGTGTGTGTGTGTGTGTGTGTGTGTGTGTGTTTTGGGGGCAGTGTGTGTGTGTGTGTGTGTGTTGGGGGCAGTGTGTGTGTGTGTGTGTTGGTGGCTGTGTGTGTGTGTGTGTTGGGGGCTGTGTTTGTGTGTATGTTGGGGGCTGTGTTTGTGTGTGTGTTGGTGGCTGTGTGTGTGTGTTGGTGGCTGTGTGTGTGTGTTGGGGGCAGTGTGTGTGTGTGTGTGTTGGGGGCTGTGTGTGTGTGTGTTGGGGGCTGTGTGTGTGTGTGTGTTGGGGGCAGTGTGTGTGTGTGTGTGCGTGTGTGTTGGGGGCAGTGTGTGTGTGTGTGTGTGTGTGTGGGGGGGGCTGTGTTTTTGTGTGTGTTGGGGGCTATGTGTGTGTGTGTTGGGGGCTGTGTGTGTGTGTGTGTGTGTGTGTGTGTTTGTGTGTTGGGGGCAGTGTGTGTGTGTGTGTGTGTGTGTTGGGGGCAGTGTGTGTGTGTGTGTGTGTGTGTTGGGGGCAGTGTGTGTGTGTGTGTTGGGGGCAGTGTGTGTGTGTGTGTTGGGGGCTGTGTGTGTGTGTGTTGGGGGCTGTGTGTGTGTGTTGGGGGCTGTGTGTGTGTGTTGGGGGCAGTGTGTGTGTGTGTGTGTGTGTGTTGGGGGCAGTGTGTGTGTGTGTGTGTGTGTGTGTGTGTGTGTTGGGGGCTGTGTGTGTGTGTGTGTGTGTGTGTGTGTGTTGGGTGCAGTATGTGTGTGTGTTGGGGGCAGTGTGTGTGTGTGTGTGTGTGTGTGTTGGGGGCTGTGTGTGTGTGTGAGTTGGGGGCAGTGTGTGTGTGTGTGAGTTGGGGGCAGTGTGTGTGTGTGTGTGTGTGTGTGTGTGTGTGTGTGTGTGTGTGTGTGTGTGTGTGTGTTGGGGGCTGTGTGTGTGTTGGGGGCTGTGTGTGTGTTGGGGGCTGTGTGTGTGTTGGGGGCTGTGTGTGTGTTGGGGCTGTGTGTGTGTTCGGGGCTGTGTGTGTGTGTGTGTGTGTTGGGGGCTGTGTGTGTGTTGGGGGCTGTGTGTGTGTGTGTGTTGGGGGCTGTGTGTGTGAGTGTGTGTTGGGGGCAGTGTGTGTGTGTGTCTTGGGGCAGTGTGTGTGTGTGTCTTGGGGCCTGTGTGTGTGTGTGTGTGTGTGTGTGTTGGGGGCAGTGTGTTGGGGGCAGTGTGTGTGTGTGTGTGTGTGTGTGTGTGTGTGTTTTGGGGGCAGTGTGTGTGTGTGTGTGTGTGTTGGGGCAGTGTGTGTGTGTGTGTGTTGGTGGCTGTGTGTGTGTGTGTGTTGGGGGCTGTGTTTGTGTGTATGTTGGGGGCTGTGTTTGTGTGTGTGTTGGGGGCTGTGTGTGTGTGTGTGTTGGGGGCAGTGTGTGTGTGTGTGTGTGTTGGTGGCAGTGTGTGTGTGTGTGTGTGTTGGGGGCAGTGTGTGTGTGTGTCTTGGGGCCTGTGTGTGTGTGTGTGTGTGTGTTGGGGGCAGTGTGTGTGTGTGTGTGTGTTGGGGGCAGTGTGTGTGTGTGTGTGTGTGTGTGTGTGTGTTGGGGGCTCTGTGTGGGTGTGTTTAGGGGGCAGTGTGTGTGTGTGTGTGTGTGTGTGTGTGTGTGTTGGTGGCTGTGTGTGTGTGTGTGTTGGTGGCTGTGTGTGTGTGTGTGTTGGTGGCTGTGTTTGTGTGTGTGTTGGGGGCTGTGTGTGTGTGTTGGGGGCAGTGTGTGTGTGTGTTCTGGGGGCAGTGTCTGTGTGTGTGTGTTGGGGGCAGTGTGTGGGGAGCAGTGTGTGTGTGTGTTGGGGGCAGTGTGTGTGTGTGTGTTGGGGGCTGTGTGTGTGTGTGTGTGTGTTGGGTGCAGTGTGTGTGTGTGTGTGTTGGGGGCTGTGTTTTTGTGTGTGTTGGGGGCTATGTGAGTGTGTGTTGGGGGCAGTGTGTGTGTGT
>NC_081364.1:64317418-64322418 GCF_030684315.1 Stegostoma tigrinum | reverse complement strand
GTGAGTTGGGGGCAGTGTGTGTGTGTGTGAGTTGGGGGCAGTGTGTGTGTGTGTGTGTGTGTGTGTGTGTGTGTGTGTGTGTGTGTGTGTGTGTGTGTTGGGGGCTGTGTGTGTGTTGGGGGCTGTGTGTGTGTTGGGGGCTGTGTGTATGTTGGGGCTGTGTGTGTGTTCGGGGCTGTGTGTGTGTGTGTGTGTGTGTTGGGGGCTGTGTGTGTGTTGGGGGCTGTGTGTGTGTTGGGGGCTGTGTGTGTGTGTGTGTTGGGGGCTGTGTGTGTGAGTGTGTGTTGGGGGCAGTGTGTGTGTGTGTCTTGGGGCAGTGTGTGTGTGTGTCTTGGGGCCTGTGTGTGTGTGTGTGTGTGTGTGTGTGTGTTGGGGGCAGTGTGTTGGGGGCAGTGTGTGTGTGTGTGTGTGTGTGTGTGTGTGTTTTGGGGGCAGTGTGTGTGTGTGTGTGTGTGTTGGGGCAGTGTGTGTGTGTGTGTGTTGGTGGCTGTGTGTGTGTGTGTGTTGGGGGCTGTGTTTGTGTGTATGTTGGGGGCTGTGTTTGTGTGTGTGTTGGGGGCTGTGTGTGTGTGTGTGTTGGGGGCAGTGTGTGTGTGTGTGTGTGTGTGTGTGTGTGTGTGTGTGTTGGGGGCAGTGTGTGTGTGTGTGTGTGTGTTGGGGCAGTGTGTGTGTGTGTTGGGGGCAGTGTGTGTGTGTGTGTGTCTGTGTGTGTGTGTGTGTGTGTGTGTGTTGGGGGCAGTGTGTGTGTGTTTTGGGGGCAGTGTGTGTGTGTGTCTGTGTGTGTTGGTGGCTGTGTGTGTGTGTGTGTTGGGGGCAGTGTGTGTGTGTGTTGTGGGCTGTCTGTGTGTATGTTGCGGGCAGTGTGTGTGTGTGTGTGTGTTGCGGGCAGTGTGTGTGTGTGTGTTGCGGGCAGTGTGTGTGTGTGTGTGTTGCGGGCAGTGTGTGTGTGTGTTGCGGGCAGTGTGTGTGTGTTGCGGGCAGTGTGTGTGTGTTGCGGGCAGTGTGTGTATGTGTTGCGGGCAGTGTGTGTGTGTGTGTTGCGGGGTGTGTGTGTGTGTGTGTTGGTGGCAGTGTGTGTGTTGGGGGCAGTGTGTGTGTGTGTGTTGCGGGCAGTGTGTGTGTGTGTGTTGCGGGCAGTGTGTGTGTGTGTGTTGGGGGCAGTGTGTGTGTGTGTCTTGGGGCCTGTGTGTGTGTGTGTGTTGGGGCAGTGTGTGTGTGTGTTGGGGGCAGTGTGTGTGTGTGTGTGTCTGTGTGTGTGTGTGTGTGTGTGTGTGTGTTGGGGGCAGTGTGTGTGTGTTTTGGGGGCAGTGTGTGTGTGTGTCTGTGTGTGTTGGTGGCTGTGTGTGTGTGTGTGTTGGGGGCTGTGTGTGTGTGTGTGTTGGGGGCTGTGTGTGTTTGTGTTGTGGGCTGTGTGTGTGTGTTGGGGGCAGTGTGTGTGTGTGTTGGGGGCAGTGTTGCTGTGTGTCTGTGTCTTGGGGGCAGTGCGTGTGTGTGTCTTGGGGCCAGTGTGTGTGTGTGTGTTGGTGGCAGTGTGTGTGTGTGTGTGTGTGTGTGTGTGTGTTGGGGGCAGTGTGTGTGTGTGTGTGTTGGGGGCAGTGTGTGTGTGTGTTCTGGGGGCAGTGTGTGTGTGTGTGTGTTGGGGGCAGTGTGTGTGTGTGTGTGTGTGTGTGTTGGGGGCAGTGTGTGTGTGTGTGTGTTGGGGGCAGTGTGTGTGTGTGTGTTGGGGGCAGTGTGTGTGTGTGTGTTGGGGGCAGTGTGTGTGTGTGTTGGGGGCAGTGTGTGTGTGTGTGTTGGGGGCAGTGTGTGTGTGTGTGTTGGGGGCAGTGTGTGTGTGTGTGTTGGGGGCAGTGTGTGTGTGTGTTGCGGGCAGTGTGTGTGTGTGTGTTGCGGGCAGTGTGTGTTGGGGGCAGTGTGTGTGTGTGTGTGTGTTGCGGGCAGTGTGTGTGTGTGTGTTGCGGGCTGTGTGTGTGTGTGTGTTGCGGGCTGTGTGTGTGTGTGTGTGTGTGTGTGTGTTGGGGGCAGTGTGTGTGTGTGTCTTGGGGCCTGTGTGTGTGTGTGTGTGTGTGTGTTGGGGGCAGTGTGTGTGTGTGTGTGTGTTGGGGGCAGTGTGTGTGTGTGTGTGTGTGTGTGTGTGTTGGGGGCTCTGTGTGTGTGTGTTTAGGGGGCAGTGTGTGTGTGTGTGTGTGTGTGTGTGTGTGTGTTGGTGGCTGTGTGTGTGTGTGTGTTGGTGGCTGTGTGTGTGTGTGTGTTGGTGGCTGTGTTTGTGTGTGTGTTGGGGGCTGTGTGTGTGTGTTGGGGGCAGTGTGTGTGTGTGTTCTGGGGGCAGTGTGTGTGTGTGTGTGTGTTGGGGGCAGTGTGTGTGGGGGCAGTGTGTGTGTGTGTGTGTGTTGGGGGCAGTGTGTGTGTGTGTGTGTTGGGGGCAGTGTGTGTGTGTGTGTGTTGGGTGCAGTGTGTGTGTGTGTGTTGGGTGCAGTGTGTGTGTGTGTGTTGGGGGCTGTGTTTTTGTGTGTGTTGGGGGCTATGTGAGTGTGTGTTGGGGGCAGTGTGTGTGTGTGTGTGTTGGGTGCAGTATGTGTGTGTGTGTGTGTGTTGGGGGCAGTGTGTGTGTGTGTGTGTGTGTTGGGGGCTGTGTGTGTGTGTGTGTTGGGGGCTGTGTGTGTGTGTGTGTTGGGTGCTGTTTGTGTGTGTGTTGGGGGCTGTGTGTGTGTGTGTTGGGGGCTGTGTGTGTGTGTGTTGGGGGCAGTGTGTGTGTTGTGGGGGCAGTGTGTGTGTGTTGTGGGGGCAGTGTGTGTGTGTTGTGGGGGCAGTGTGTGTGTGTTGGGGGCAGTGTGTGTGTGTGTGTTGGGGGCAGTGTGTGTGTGTGTGTGTGTGTTGGGGGCTGTGTGTGTGTGTGAGTTGGGGGCAGTGTGTGTGTGTGTGAGTTGGGGGCAGTGTGTGTGTGTGTGTGTGTGTGTGTGTGTGTGTGTGTGTGTGTGTTGGGGGCTGTGTGTGTGTTGGGGGCTGTGTGTGTGTTGGGGGCTGTGTGTATGTTGGGGCTGTGTGTGTGTTCGGGGCTGTGTGTGTGTTGGGGGCTGTGTGTGTGTTGGGGGCTGTGTGTGTGTGTGTGTTGGGGGCTGTGTGTGTGTGTCTTGGGGCAGTGTGTGTGTGTGTCTTGGGGCCTGTGTGTGTGTGTGTGTGTTGGGGGCAGTGTGTGTGTGTGTGTGTGTGTGTGTGTGTGTGTTGGGGGCAGTGTGTGTGTGTGTGTGTGTGTGTGTGTGTGTGTGTGTGTTTTGGGGGCAGTGTGTGTGTGTGTGTGTGTGTTGGGGGCAGTGTGTGTGTGTGTGTGTTGGTGGCTGTGTGTGTGTGTGTGTGTTGGGGGCTGTGTTTGTGTGTATGTTGGGGGCTGTGTTTGTGTGTGTGTTGGGGGCTGTGTGTGTGTGTTGGGGGCTGTGTGTGTGTGTTGGTGGCTGTGTGTGTGTGTTGGGGGCAGTGTGTGTGTGTGTGTGTTGGGGGCTGTGTGTGTGTGTGTTGGGGGCTGTGTGTGTGTGTGTGTTGGGGGCAGTGTGTGTGTGTGTGTGCGTGTGTGTTGGGGGCAGTGTGTGTGTGTGTGTGTGTGTGTTGGGGGCTGTGTTTTTGTGTGTGTTGGGGGCTATGTGTGTGTGTGTTGGGGGCAGTGTGTGTGTGTGTGTGTGTGTGTGTGTTTGTGTGTTGGGGGCAGTGTGTGTGTGTGTGTGTGTTGGGGGCAGTGTGTGTGTGTGTGTGTGTGTGTTGGGGGCAGTGTGTGTGTGTGTGTTGGGGGCAGTGTGTGTGTGTGTGTTGGGGGCAGTGTGTGTGTGTGTGTTGGGGGCTGTGTGTGTGTGTGTTGGGGGCTGTGTGTGTGTGTTGGGGGCTGTGTGTGTGTGTTGGGGGCTGTGTGTGTGTGTTGGGGGCAGTGTGTGTGTGTGTGTTGGGGGCAGTGTGTGTGTGTGTGTGTTGGGGGCAGTGTGTGTGTGTGTGTGTGTGTGTGTGTGTGTGTTGGGGGCTGTGTGTGTGTGTGTGTGTGTGTGTGTTGGGTGCAGTATGTGTGTGTGTTGGGGGCAGTGTGTGTGTGTGTGTGTGTGTGTGTGTGTGTGTGTGTGTGTGTGTGTGTGTGTTGGGGGCTGTGTGTGTGTGTGTAGGGGGCTGTGTGTGTGTGTGTTGGGGGCGGTGTTTGTGTGTGTGTTGGGGGCTGTGTTTGTGTGTGTTGGTGGCTGTGTGTGTGTGTGTTGGGGGCAGTGTGTGTGTGTGTTGGGGGCAGTGTGTGTGTGTGTTGGGGGCAGTGTGTGTGTGTGTTGGGGGCAGTGTGTGTGTGTGTTGGGGGCAGTGTGTGTGTGTTGGGGGCAGTGTGTGTGTGTGTGTTGGGGGCAGTGTGTGTGTGTGTGTTGGGGGCAGTGTGTGTGTGTGTGTTGGGGTCTGTGTGTGTGTCTGTGTGTGTGTGTTGGGGGCTGTGTGTGTGTGTGTGTGTGTGTGTTGGGGGCTGTGTGTGTGTTTGGGGCTGTGTGTGTGTGTGTGTGTGTGTTGGGGGCTGTGTGTGCGTGTGTGTTGGGGGCAGTGTGTGTGCGTGTGTGTTGGGGGCAGTGTGTGTGTGTCTGTGTGTTGGGGGCAGTGTGTGTGCGTGTGTGTTGGGGGCAGTGTGTGTGTGTGTGTGTTGGGGGCAGTGTGTGTGTGTGTTGGGGGCTGTGTGTGAGTGTGTTGGGGGCTGTGTGTGTGTGTGTGTGTGTGTGTGTTGGGGGCAGTGTGTGTGTGTGTGTTGGGGGCTGTGTTTGTGTGTGTGTGTTGGGGGCTGTGTGTGTGTGTGTGTTGGGGGCTGTGTGTGTGTGTGTGTTGGGGACTGTGTGTGTGTGTTTGGGGCAGTGTGTGTGTGTGTGTGTGTGTTGGTGGCAGTGTGTGTGTGTGTTGGGGGCAGTGTGTGTGTGTGTTGGGGGCAGTGTGTGTGTTGATGTGTTGGTGGCTGTGTGTGTGTGTGTGTGTTGGGGGCAGTGTGTGTGTGTTGGGGGCAGTGT
>NC_081364.1:64309918-64312418 GCF_030684315.1 Stegostoma tigrinum | reverse complement strand
GTGTGTGTTGGGGGCAGTGTGTGTGTGTGTGTTGGGGGCAGTGTGTGTGTGTGTGTTGGGGGCAGTGTGTGTGTGTGTGTTGGGGGCAGTGTGTGTGTGTTGGGGGCAGTGTGTGTGTGTGTGTGTTGGGGGCAGTGTGTGTGTGTGTGTTGGGGGCAGTGTGTGTGTGTGTGTGTGTGTTGGGGTCTGGGTGTGTGTCTGTGTGTGTGTGTGTTGGGGGCTGTGTGTGTGTGTGTTGGGGTCTGTGTGTGTGTCTGTGTGTGTGTGTGTTTGGGGCTGTGTGTGTGTGTGTGTTGGGGGCTGTGTGTGTGTGTGTGTTGGGGGCAGTGTGTGTGTGTGTGTGTTGGGGGCAGTGTGTGTGCGTGTGTGTTGGGGGCAGTGTGTGTGCGTGTGTGTTGGGGGCAGTGTGTGTGTGTGTTGGGGGCAGAGTGTGTGTGTGTGTGTTGGGGGTAGTGTGTGTATGTGTGTGTTGCGGGCAGTGTGTGTGTCTGTCAATGTTGGCATTGTGTGTGTGTGTGTGTTGGGGACTGTGTGTGTGTGTTGGGGGCAGTGTGTGAGTGTGTGTGTGTGTGTGTGTTGGGGGCAGTGTGTGTTGTGTGTGTGTGTGTGTTTTGGGGGCTGTGTGTCTGTGTGTGTGTGTGTGTTGGTGGCTGTGTGTGTGTGTGTGTTGGGGGCTGTGTTTGTGTGTGTGTTGGGGGCTGTGTGTGTATGTTGGGGGCAGTGTGTGTGTGTGTGTGTGTGTTGGTGGCTGTGTGTGTGTGCGTGTGTGTTGGGGGCAGTGTGTGTGTGTGTGTGTGTGTGTGTGTGTTGGGGGCTGTGTGTGTGCGTGTTGGGGGCTGTGTTTTTGTGTGTGTTGGGGGCTATGTGTGTGTGTGTTGGGGGCAGTGTGTGTGTGTGTGTGTTGGGGGCAGTGTGTGTGTGTGTGTGTTGGGGGCTGTGTGTGTGTGTGTTGGGGGCTGTGTGTGTGTGTGTTGGGGGCTGTGTGTGTGTGTTTTGGGGGCTGTGTGTGTGTGTGTTGGGGGCTGTGTGTGTGTGTGTTGGGGGCTGTGTGTGTGTGTGTGTCTGTGTGTGTGTTGGGCGCTGTGTGTGTGTATGTGTGTTGGGCGCTGTGTGTGTGTGTGTGTTGGGGGCTGTGTGTGTGTGTGTGTTGGGGGCTGTGTGTGTGTGTGTGTTGGGGGCTGTGTGTGTGTGTGTGTTGGGGGCAGTGTGTGTGTGTGTGTGTGTTGGGGGCAGTGTGTGTGTGTGTGTGTGTGTGTGTTGGGGGCAGTGTGTGTGTGTGTGTTTGGGGCTGTGTGTGTGTGTGTGTTGGGGGCTGTGTGTGTGTGTGTATGTGTGTGTTGGGGGCTGTGTGTGTGTTGGGGGCTGTGTGTGTGTGTGTGTGTGTGTTGGGGGCTGTGTGTGTGTGTGTGTTGGGGGCAGTGTGTGTGTGTGTGTGTTGGGGGCAGTGTGTGCGTGTGTCTTGGGGGCAGTGTGTGTTGGGGACAGTGTGTGTGTGTGTGTGTGTGTGTTGGGGGCAGTGTGTGTGCCTGTGTGTGTGTGTGTGTGTGTTGGGGGCAGTGTGTGTGTGTGTGTGTGTTGGGGGCTGTGTGTGTGTGTGTGTGTTGGGTGCAGTATGTGTGTGTGTGTGTGTGTGTGTGTGTGTGTGTGTTGGGGGCAGTGTGTGTGTGTGTGTGTGTGTGTGTTGGGGGCTGTGTTTGTGTGTGTGTTGGGGGCTGTGTGTGTGTGTGTTGGTGGCAGTGTGTGTGTCTGTTGGGGGCAGTATGTGTGTGTGTGTGTGTGTGCGTGTGTGTTGGGGGCAGTGTGTGTGTGTGTGTGTGTGTGTGTGTTGGGGGCTGTGTGTGTGTGTGTTGGGGGCTGTGTTTTTGTGTGTGTTGGGGGCTATGTGTGTGTGTGTTGGGGGCAGTGTGTGTGTGTGTGTGTGTGTGTGTGTGTGTGTTGGGGGCAGTGTGTGTGTGTGTGTGTGTGTTGGGGGCAGTGTGTGTGTGTTGGTGGCTGTGTGTGTGTGTGTGTTGGGGGCTGTGTGTGTGTGTGTTGGGTGCTGTGTGTGTGTGTGTGTGTGTTGGGGGCTGTGTGTGTGTGTGTGTTGGGTGCTGTGTGTGTGTGTGTGTGTGTGTGTGTTGGGGGCTGTGTGTGTGTGTGTGTTGGGGGCTGTGTGTGTGTGTGTTGGGGGCTGTGTGTGTGTGTTCTGGGCTGTGTGTGTGTGTTGGGGGCTGTGTGTGTGTGTGTGTGTTGTTGGCTGTGTGTGTGTGTGTGTGTGTTGGGGGCAGTGTGTGTGTGTTGGGGGCAGTGTGTGTGTGTGTGTGTGTGTGTGTGTTGGGGGCAGTGTGTGTGTGTGTGTTGGGGACAGTGTGTGTGTGTGTGTGTTGGGGGCAGTGTGTGTGTGTGTGTGTTGGGGGCTGTGTGTGTGTGTGTATGTGTGTGTTGGGGGCTATGTGTGTGTTGGGTGCTGTGTGTGTGTTGGGGGCTGTGTGTGTGTGTGTGTGTGTTGGGGGCTGTGTGT
>NC_081364.1:64304918-64307418 GCF_030684315.1 Stegostoma tigrinum | reverse complement strand
GTGTGTGTGTGTGTGTGTGTTGGGGGCAGTGTGTGTGTGTGTGTGTGTGTGTTGGGGGCAGTGTGTGTGTGTGTGTGTGTCTGTGTTGGGGGCAGTGTGTGTGTGTGTGTGTGTGTTGGGGGCAGTGTGTGTGTGTGTTGGGGGCTGTGTGTGTGTGTGTGTGTGTGTGTTGGGGGCTGTGTGTGTGTGTTGGGGGCTGTGTGTGTGTGTTGGGGGCAGTGTGTGTGTGTGTTGGGGGCAGTGTGTGTGTGTGTTGGGGGCAGTGTGTGTGTGTGTGTGTTGGGGGCAGTGTGTGTGTGTGTGTGTTGGGGGCTGTCTGTGTGTATGTTGCGGGCAGTGTGTGTGTGTGTGTATGTTGCGGGCAGTGTGTGTGTGTGTGTCTGTTGCCGGCAGTGTCTGTGTGTGTGTTGCGGGCAGTGTGTGTGTGTGTGTTGTGGGCAGTGTGTGTGTGTGTGTGTTGCGGGCAGTGTCTGTGTGTGTGTTGCGGGCAGTGCGTGTGTGTGTGTGTTGGGGGCAGTGCGTGTGTGTGTGTGTTGCGGGCAGTGTGTGTGTGTGTGTTGCGGGCAGTGTGTGTGTGTGTGTGTTGGGGGCAGTGTGTGTGTGTGTTGGGGGCAATGTGTGTGTTGGGGGCAGTGTGTGTGTGTGTTGGGGGCAGTGTGTGTCTGTGTGTGTTGGGGGCAGTGTGTGTGTGTGTTGCGGGCAGTGTGTGTTTGGGCTGTGTGTGTGTGTGCGCGTGTGTGTGTTGGGGGCAGTGTGTGTGTGTGTGTCTTGGGGGCTGTGTGTGTGTGTGTCTTGGGGCCAGTGTGTGTGGGTGTGTTGGGGGCAGTGTGTGTGTGTGTGTGTGTGTGTTTTGGGGGCAGTGTGTGAGTGTCTGTGTGTGTGTGCGTTGGGGGCAGTGTGTGTGCGTGTGTGTGTGTGTTGGGGGCATTGTGTGTGTGTGTTGTGGGCAGTGTGTGTGTGTGTGTGTTGGGGGCTGTGTGTGTGTGTTGGGGGCAGTGTGTGTGCGTGTTTGTTGGGGGCAGTGTGTGTGCGTGTGTGTTGGGGGCAGTGTGTGTGCGTGTGTGTTGGGGGCAGTGTGTGTGCGTGTGCGTATGTGTGTGTGTGTGTTGGGGGCAGTGTGTGTGTGTGTGTGTTGGGGGCAGTGTGTGTCTGTGTGTGTTGGGGGCAGTGTGTGTGTGTGTTGGGGGCAGTGTGTGTGTGTGTGTGTTGGGGGCAGTGTGTGTGTGTGTGTGTTATGGGCTGTGTGTGTCTGTGTGTGTGTTGAGGGCTGTGTGTGTGTGTGTGTTGGGGGCTGTGTGTGTGTTGGGGGCTGTGTGTGTGTGTGTGTGTGTGTGTGTGTGTGTGTGTTGGGGGCTGTGTGTGTGTGTTGTGGGCAGTGTGTGTGTGTGTTGGGGGCAGTGTGTGTGTGTGTTTGGGGCAGTGTGTGTGTGTGTTGGGGGCAGTGTGTGTGTGTGTGTTGGGGGCAGTGTGTGTGTGAGTGTGTGTGTGTGTGTGTGTGTGTGTGTGTTGGGGGCTGTCTGTGTGTGTGTTGCGGGCAGTGTGTGTGTGTGTGTTGCAGGCAGTGTCTGTGTGTGTTGCGGGCTGTGTGTGTGTGTGTTGCGGGCAGTGTGTGTGTGTATGTTGCGGGCAGTGTGTGTGTGTGTGTTGCGGGCAGTGTGTGTGTGTGTGTTGCGGGCAGTGTGTGTGTGTGTGTTGCGGGCAGTGTGTGTGTGTGTGTGTGTGTGTGTTGCGGGCAGTGTGTGTGTGTGTGTGTGTGTGTTGCGGGCAGTGTGTGTGTGTGTGTGTGTGTTGGGGGCAGTGTGTGTCTGTGTGTTGCGGGCAGTGTGTGTGTGTGTGTGTGTGTTGCGGGCAGTGTGTGTGTGTGTGTGTGTGTTGGGGACAGTGTGTGTGTGTGTGTCTTGGGGACTGTGTGTGTGTGTGTGTCTTGGGGGGACTGTGTGTGTGTGTGTCTTGGGGGCACTGTGTGTGTGTGTGTGTTGGGGGAAGTGTGTGTGTGCGTGTTGGGGGCAGTGTGTGTGTGTGTCTTGGGGCCAGTGTGTGTGTGTGTGTGTGTGTGTGTGTGTGTGTGTTGAGGGCTGTGTGTGTGTGTGTGTGTGTGTGTGTGTGTGTGTGTGTGTCTTGGGGGCAGTGTGTGTGAGTGCGTGTGTCTTGGGGGCTGTGTGTGTGTGTTGGGGGAAGTGTGTGTGTGTGTCTTGGGGCCAGTGTGTGTGTGTGTGTGTGTTGAGGGCTGTGTGTGTGTGTGTGTGTGTGTGTGTGTGTGTGTGTGTGTGTGTGTGTGTGTCTTGGGGGCAGTGTGTGTGAGTGCGTGTGTCTTGGGGGCTGTGTGTGTGTGTGTGTGTGTGTGTGTTGGGGGCAGTGTGTGTGTGTGTGTGTGTGTGTGTGTTGGGGGCAGTGTGTGTGTGTGTGTGTGTGTTGGGGGCAATGTGTGTGTGTGTTTGTGTTGGGGGCTGTGTGTGTGTGTTTGTGTGTCTTGGGGGCAGTGTGTGTGAGTGTGTGTGTG
>NC_081364.1:64282418-64294918 GCF_030684315.1 Stegostoma tigrinum | reverse complement strand
TGTGTTGGGGGCAGTGTGTGTGTGTGTGTGTTGGGGGCAGTGTGTGTGTGTGTGTGTTGGGGGCAGTGTGTGTGTGTGTGTGTGTGTGTGTGTGTGTGTGTTGGGGGCAGTGTGTGTGTGTGTGTGTGTTGGGGGCAGTGTGTGTGTGTGTGTGTGTGTTGGGGGCAGTGTGTGTGTGTGTGTGTGTTGGGGGCTGTGTGTGTGTGTGTGTGTGTGTGTGTGTGTTGGGGGCAGTGTGTGTGTGTGTGTGTGTGTTGGGGGCAGTGTGTGTGTGTGTGTGTGTGTGTTGGGGGCAGTGTGTGTGTGCGTGTTTGTGTTGGGGGCAGTGTGTGTTTGTGTTGGGGGCAGTGTGTGTGTGTGTTGGGGGCAGTGTGTGTGTGTGTTGTGGGCAGTGTGTGTGTGTGTGTGTGTGTGTTCGGGGCAGTGTGTGTGTGTGTGTTGCGGGCAGTGTGTGTGTGTGTGTTGCGGGCAGTGCGTGTGTGTGTGTGTGTGTTTGTGTGTGTGTGTTGGGGGCAGTGTGTGTGTGTGTTTGTGTTGGGGGCAGTGTGTGTGTGTTGGGGGCAGTGTATGTGTGTGTTGGGGGCAGTGTTTGTGTGTGTTGGGGGCAGTGTTTGTGTGTGTTGGGGGCAGTGTGTGTGTGTGTTGGAGGCAGTGTGTGTGTGTGTTGTGGGCAGTGTGTGTGTGTGTGTGTGTTGGGGGCAGTGTGTGTGTGTGTGTTGGGGGCAGTGTGTGTGTGTGTGTGTTGCGGGCAGTGTGTGTGTGTGTGTGTGTGTGTGTGTGTTGGGGGCAGTGTGTGTGTGTGTGTTGCGGGCAGTGCGTGTGTGTGTGTGTGTGTTGGCGGCTGTGTGTGTGTGTGTGTGTTGGGGGCAGTGTGTGTTGGGGGCAGTGTGTGTGTGTGTTGGGGGCAGTGTGTGTGTGTGTTGCGGGCAGTGTGTGTGTGTGTGTGTAATGGGGCCTGTGTGTGTGTGTTTGTGTGTTGGGGGTAGTGTGTGTTTGTGTGTGTTGGGGGCTGTGTGTGAGTGTGTGTTCGGGGCTGTGTGAGTGTGTGTGTGTGTGTGTTGGGGGCAGTGTGTGTGTGTGTTGGGGGCAGTGTGTGTGTGTTTTTCTTGGGGGCAGTGTGTGTGTGTGTCTTGGGGCCAGTGTGTGTGTGTGTGTTGGGGGCAGTGTGTGTGTGTGTGTGTGTGTGTTGGGGGCAGTGTGTGTGTGTGTGGGTGTGTGTGTTGGGGGCAGTGTGTGTGTGTGTGTGTGTGTGTGTGTGTGTGTGTGTGTGTTGGGGGCAGTGTGTGTGTGTGTGTGTGTGTGTGTGTGTGTGTTGGGGGCAGTGTGTGTGTGTGTGTGTGTGTGTGTGTGTGTGTGTGTGTGTGTGTGTGTGTGTGTGTTGGGGGCAGTGTGTGTGTGTGTGTTTGTGTTGGGGGCAGTGTGTGTGTGTGTTGGGGGCAGTGTGTGTGTGTGTGTTGTGGGCAGTGTGTGTGTGTGTGTGTGTGTGTGTGTTGGGGGCAGTGTGTGTGTGTGTGTTGGGTGCAGTGTGTGTGTGTGTGTGTGTGTTGGGGGCAGTGTGTGTGTGTGTGTTGCGGGCAGTGTGTGTGTGTGTGTGTGTGTGTGTTGGGGGCAGTGTGTGTGTGTGTGTGTGTGTGTGTTGGGGGCAGTGTGTGTGTGTGTGTGTGTGTTGGGGGCAGTGTGTGTGTGTGTGTGTGTGTGTGTGTTGGGGGCAGTGTGTGTGTGTGTGTGTGTGTGTGTGTGTGTGTGTGTGTGTGTGTGTGTGTGTGTGTGTGTGTGTGTTGGGGGCAGTGTGTGTGTGTGTGTGTTTGTGTTGGGGGCAGTGTGTGTGTGTGTTGGGGGCAGTGTGTGTGTGTGTGTTGTGGGCAGTGTGTGTGTGTGTGTGTGTGTGTGTTGGGGGCAGTGTGTGTGTGTGTGTTGCGGGCAGTGTGTGTGTGTGTGTGTTGGGGGCAGTGTGTGTGTGTGTGTTGCGGGCAGTGTGTGTGTGTGTGTGTGTGTTGGGGGCAGTGTGTGTGTGTGTGTGTGTGTGTGTGTTGGGGGCAGTGTGTGTGTGTGTGTGTGTGTGTTGGGGGCAGTGTGTGTGTGTGGTGTGGGCAGTGTGTGTGTGTGTTGGGGGCAGTGTGTGTGTGTGTGTTGGGGGCAGTGTGTGTGTGTGTGTTGTGGGCAGTGTGTGTGTGTGTGTTGGGGGCAGTGTGTGTGTTGGGGGCAGTGTGTGTGTGTGTGTGTTGCGGGCAGTGTGTGTGTGTGTGTTGCGGGCAGTGTGTGTGTGTGTGTTGCGGGCAGTGTGTGTTGGGGGCAGTGTGTGTGTGTGTGTGTTGCGGGCAGTGTGTGTGTGTGTGTGTGTTGCGGGCAGTGTGTGTGTGTGTGTGTGTGTGTGTGTGTGTGTTGGGGCGTGTGTGTTTGTGTGTGTGTTGGGGCGTGTGTGTGTGTGTGTGTGTTGGGGCCTGTGTGTGTGTGTGTGTTGGGGGCAGTGTGTGTGTGTGTGTGTTGGGGGCAGTGTGTGTGTGTGTGTGTGTGTGTGTTGGGGGCATTGTGTGTGTGTGTGTGTGTGTGTTCGGGGCAGTGTGTGTGTGTGTGTTGCGGGCACTGTGTGTGTGTGTGTGTGTGTGTGTGTGTGTGTTGCGGGCAGTGTGTGTGTGTGTTGGGGTCATTGTGTGTGTGTGTGTGTTGTGGGCTGTGTGTGTGTGTGTTGGGGGCTGTGTGTGTGTTGGGGGCTGTGTGTGTGTTGGGGGCAGTGTGTGTGTGTGTGTTTGGGGCAGTGTGTGTGTGTGTGTTTGGGGCAGTGTGTGTGTGTGTTGGGGGCAGTGTGTGTGTGTGTGTGTGTGTGTGTGTTGGGGGCAGTGTGTGTGTGTGTTGGGGGCAGTGTGTGTGTGTGTTGTGGGCAGTGTGTGTGTTGGGGGCAGTGTGTGTGTGTGTGTGTTGTGGGCTGTGTGTGTGTGTGTGTGTTGGGGGCAGTGTGTGTGTTGGGGGCAGTGTGTGTGTGTGTGTGTGTGTTGCGGGCAGTGTGTGTGTGTGTGTTGCGGGCAGTGTGTGTGTGTGTGTGTGTGTTGGGGGCAGTGTGTGTGTGTGTGTGTTGCGGGCAGTGTGTGTGTGTGTGTTGCGGGCAGTGTGTGTGTGTGTGTGTGTGTGTGTGTGTGTGTGTGTGTTGGGGCCTGTGTGTGTGTGTGTGTTGGGGGCAGTGTGTGTGTGTGTGTGTGTGTGTTGGGGGCAGTGTGTGTGTGTGTGTGTGTGTGTGTGTGTGTGTGTGTTGGGGGCATTGTGTGTGTGTGTGTGTGTGTTGCGGGCAGTGTGTGTGTGTGTGTGTGTGTGTGTGTGTTGCGGGCAGTGTGTGTGTGTGTTGGGGGCATTGTGTGTGTGGGTGTGTTGTGGGCTGTGTGTGTGTGTGTTGGGGGCTGTGTGTGTGTTGGGGGCTGTGTGTGTGTTGGGGGCTGTGTGTGTGTTGGGGGCAGTGTGTGTGTGTGTGTTTGGGGCAGTGTGTGTGTGTGTTGTTGCGGGCAGTGTGTGTGTGTGTTGCGGGCAGTGTGTGTGTGTGTGTGTGTGTGTGTTGGGGGCTGTGTGTGTGTGTGTGTGTTGGGGGCTGTGTGTGTGTGTGTGTTGGGGGCAGTGTGTGTGTGTGTGTTGCGGGCAGTGTGTGTGTGTGTGTGTGTTGGGGGCAGTGTGTGTGTGTCTGTTGTGGGCAGTGTGTGTGTGTGTGTCTTGTGGGCAGTGTGTGTGTGTGTGTGTTGGGGGCAGTGTGTGTCTGTGTGTGTGTGTGTGTGTGTGTGTGTTGGGGGCAGTGTGTGTGTGTGTGTGTGTGTTGGGGGCAGTGTATGTGTGTGTTGTGGGCAGTGTGTGTGTGTGTGTGTGTGTGTTGGGGGCAGTGTGTGTGTGTGTGTTGTGGGCAGTGTGTGTGTGTGTTGGGGGCAGTGTGTGTGTTGGGGGCAGTGTGTGTGTGTGTGTGTGTTGCGGGCAGTGTGTGTGTGTGTGTTGCGGGCAGTGTGTGTGTGTGTGTGTGTGTGCGTGTGTGTGTGTTGCGGGCAGTGTGTGTGTGTGTGTTGCGGGCAGTGTGTGTGTGTGTGTTGCGGGCAGTGTGTGTGTGTGTGTGTGTGTGTGTGTTGGGGACTGTGTGTGTGTGTGTGTTGGGGGCAGTGTGTGTGTGTGTGTGTTGGGGGCAGTGTGTGTGTGTGTGTGTGTGTGTGTGTGTGTGTTGGGGGCATTGTGTGTGTGTGTGTGTGTTCGGGGCTGTGTGTGTGTGTGTGTTGGGGGCTGTGTGTGTGTGTGTGTTGGGGGCAGTGTGTGTGTGTGTGTGTTGGGGGCAGTGTGTGTGTGTGTGTGTTGTGGGCAGTGTGTGTGTGTGTTGGCGGCTGTGTGTGTGTGTGTGTGTTGGGGGCAGTGTGTGTGTGTGTGTGTGTGTGTGTTGGGGGCAGTGTGTGTGTGTGTGTTGGGGGCAGTGTGTGTTGGGGGCAGTGTGTGTGTTGGGGGCAGTGTGTGTGTGTGTGTGTGTTGCGGGCAGTGTGTGTGTGTGTGTTGCGGGCAGTGTGTGTGTGTGTGTCTGTGTGCGTGTGTGTGTGTTGCGGGCAGTGTGTGTGTGTGTGTGTTGCGGGCAGTGTGTGTGTGTGTGTTGCGGGCAGTGTGTGTGTGTGTGTGTGTGTGTTGGGGACTGTGTGTGTGTGTGTGTTGGGGGCAGTGTGTGTGTGTGTGTGTTGGGGGCAGTGTGTGTGTGTGTGTGTGTGTGTGTGTTGGGGGCATTGTGTGTGTGTGTGTGTGTTCGGGGCAGTGTGTGTGTGTGTGTTGCGGGCAGTGTGTGTGTGTGTGTGTGTGTGTGTGTGTGTGTGTGTGTGTGTTGCGGGCAGTGTGTGTGTGTGTGTGTGTTGGGGGCATTGTGTGTGTGTGTGTGTGTGTGTGTGTGTGTTGGGGGCTGTGCCTGTGTGTGTTGCGGGCAGTGTGTGTGTGTGTGTGTGTGTGTGTGTGTGTTGGGGGCTGTGCCTGTGTGTGTTGGGGGCAGTGTGTGTGTGTGTGTGTGTTGGGGGCTGTGTGTGTGTGTGTGTGTGTGTGTGTGTGTGAGTGTTGGGGGCATTGTGTGTGTGTGTGTGTGTGTTCGGGGCAGTGTGTGTGTGTGTGTTGCGGGCAGTGTGTGTGTGTGTGTGTGTGTGTGTGTGTTGCGGGCAGTGTGTGTGTGTGTGTGTGTTGGGGGCATTGTGTGTGTGTGTGTGTGTTGTGGGCTGTGTGTGTGTGTGTGTTGGGGGCAGTGTGTGTGTGTGTGTGTTTGGGGCTGTGTGTGTGTGTGTGTGTTGCGGGCAGTGTATGTGTGTGTTGCGGGCAGTGTGTGTGTGTGTGTTGCGGGCAATGTGTGTGTGTGTGTGTGTGTTTAGGGCAGTGTGTGTGTGTGTGTGCGCGTGTGTGTGTTGGGGGCAGTGTGTGTGTGTGTGTTGGGGGCAGTGTGTGTGTGTGTCTTGTGGGCAGTGTGTGTGTGTGTCTTGTGGGCAGTGTGTGTGTGTGTGTGTTGGGGGCAGTGTGTGTGTGTGTGTGTTGGGGGCAGTGTGTGTGTGTGTGTGTATGTGTGTGTGTGTTGGGGGCAGTGTGTGTGTGTGTGTGTGTTGGGGTCAGTGTGTGTGTGTTGTGGGCAGTGTATGTGTGTGTGTGAGTGTTTGGGGCTGTGTGCGTGTGTGTGTGTGTTGGCGGCTGTGTGTGTGTGTGTGTGTGTGTGTGTGTGTGTGTGTGTTGGGGGCTGTCTGTGTGTGTGTGTGTTGGGGGCAGTGTGTGTGTGTGTGTGTGTTGCGGCCAGTGTGTGTGTGTGTGTGTGTGTTGAGGGCTGTCTGTGTGTGTGTCTTGGGGCCAGTGTGTGTGTGTGTGTGATGGGGGCAGTGTGTGTGTCTGTGTTGGGGGCAGTGTGTGTGTGTGTGTTGCGGGCAGTGTGTGTGTGTGTGTGTGTGTGTTTTTGGCTGTCTGTGTGTGTGTGTTGGGGGCTGTGTGTGTGTGTGTGTTGGGGCAGTGTGTGTGTGTGTGTGTGTGTGTGCGCGTGTGTGCATTGGGGGCTGTGTGTGTGTGTGTCTTGGGGCCAGTGTGTGTGTGTGTGTGTGTGTTGGGGGCTGTGTGTGTGTGTTGGGGGCAGTGTGTCTGTGTGTGTGTGTGTTGGGGGCAGAGTTTGTGTGTGTGTTGGGGGCAGTGTTTGTGTGTGTGTTGGGGGCAGTGTGTGTGTGTGTTGGGGGCAGTGTGTGTGTGTGTTGGGGGCAGTGTGTGTGTGTGTGTGTGTTGCGGGCAGTGTGTGTGTGTGTGTGTGTGTGTGTGTTTGGGGCAGTGTGTGTGTGTGTGTGTTGTGGGCTGTGTGTGTGTGTTTGTTGGGGGCTGTGTGTGTGTGTGTGTGTGTGTGTGTGTGTTGGGGGCTCTGTGTGTGTGTGTGTGTGTGTGTTGGGGGCTGTGTGTGTGTGTTGGGGGCAGTGTGTCTGTGTGTGTGTGTGTTGGGGGCAGTGTTTGTGTGTGTCATGGGGCCAGTGTGTGTGTGTGTGTTGGGGGCAGTGTGTGTGTGTTGCGGGCAGTGTGTGTGTGTGTGTGTTGCGGGCAGTGTGTGTGTGTGTGTGTGTGTGTGTGTGTGTATTGGGGGCAGTGTGTGTGTGTGTGTGTGTGTTGAGGGCTTTGTGTGTGTGTGTTGGGGGCTGTTTTTGTGTGTTGGGGGCAGTGTGTGTGTGTGTGTGTGTGTGTGTGTGTGTGTGTGTGTGTGTGTGTGTTGGGGGCAGTGTGTGTGTGTGTGTGTTGGGGGCTTTCTGTTTGTGTGTTGCGGGCAGTGTATGTGTGTGTGTGTTGCGGGCAGTGTCTGTGTGTGTGTGTGTGTTGCGGGCAGTGCGTGTGTGTGTATTGCGGGCAGTGTGTGTGTGTGTGTGTAATGGGGCCAGTGTGTGTGTGTTTGTTTGTGTGTTGCGGGCAGTGTGTGTTTGTGTGTGTTGGGGGCTGTGTGTGAGTGTGTGTTCGGGGCTGTGTGTGTTGGGGGCAGTGTGTGTGTGTGTTTCTTGGGGGCAGTGTGTGTGTGTGTCTTGGGGCCAGTGTGTGTTTGTGTGTTGGGGGCAGTGTGTGTGTGTGTGAGTGTTGGGAGCAGTGTGTGTGTGTGTGTGTGTCTGTGTGTTGGGGGCAGTGTGTGTGTGTGTGTGTGTGTGTGTGTGTGTGTGTGTGTGTGTTGTGGGCAGTGTGTGTGTTGTGGGCAGTGTGTGTGTGTGTGTGTTGCGGGCTGTGTGTGTGTGTGTGTTGCGGGCAGTGTGTGTGTGTGTGTTGCGGGCAGTGTGTGTGTGTGTGTTGCGGGCAGTGTGTGTGTGTGTGTGTGTGTGTGTTGGGGGCAGTGTGTGTGTTTGTGTGTGTGTGTGTTGGGGGCAGTGTGAGTGTGTGTGTGTGTGTGTGTGTTGGGGGCAGTGTGTGTGTGTGTGTGTTGTGGGCAGTGTGTGTGTGTGTTGCGGGCAGTGTGTGTTTGTGTGTGTTGGGGGCTGTGTGTGAGTGTGTGTTCGGGGCTGTGTGTGTTGGGGGCAGTGTGTGTGTGTGTTTCTTGGGGGCAGTGTGTGTGTGTGTCTTGGGGCCAGTGTGTGTTTGTGTGTTGGGGGCAGTGTGTGTGTGTGTGAGTGTTGGGGGCAGTGTGTGTGTGTGTGTGTGTGTGTGTTGGGGGCAGTGTGTGTGTGTGTGTGTGTGTGTGAGTGTTGTGGGCAGTGTGTGTGTGTGTGTGTTGCGGGCAGTGTGTGTGTGTGTGTTGCGGGCAGTGTGTGTGTGTGTGTTGCGGGCTGTGTGTGTGTGTGTGTGTGTGTGTTGCGGGCAGTGTGTGTGTGTGTGTGTGTGTGTTGGGGGCAGTGTGTGTGTTTGTGTGTGTGTGTGTTGGGGGCAGTGTGTGTGTGTGTGTTGTGGGCAGTGTGTGTGTGTGTGTGTGTGTGTGTGTTGGGGGCAGTGTGTGTGTGTGTGTGTGTGTGTTGGGGGCAGTGTGTGTGTGTGTGTTGTGGGCAGTGTGTGTGTGTGTTGGGGGCAGTGTGTGTGTGTGTGTGTTGTGGGCAGTGTGTGTGTGTGTTGGCGGCAGTGTGTGTGTGTGTGTGTGTGTGTTGGGGGCAGTGTGTGTGTGTGTGTGTGTGTGTGTGTGTGTGTGTGTGTTGGGGGCAGTGTGTGTGTGTGTGTTGGGGGCAGTGTGTGTGTTGGGGGCAGTGTGTGTGTGTGTGTTGGGGGCTCTGTGTGTGTGTGTTGGGGGCTGTGCTTGTGTGTGTTGGGGGCTGTGGGTGTGTGTTTGTTGTGGGAAGTGTGTGTGTGTGTGTGTGTGTTGGGGGCAGTGTGTGTGTGTGTTGGGGGCAGTGTGTGTGTGTGTGTTGCGGGCAGTGTGTGTGTGTGTGTGTGTGTGTTGGGGGCAGTGTGTGTGTGTGTGTTGGGGGCAGTGTGTGTGTTTTGGGCAGTGTGTGTGTGTGTGTTGCGGGCTGTGTGTGTGTGTGTGTGTGTGTGTGTGTGTGTGTGTGTGTGTGTTGCGGGCAGTGTGTGTGTGTGTGTGTGTGTGTTGCGGGCAGTGTGTGTGTGTGTGTGTGTTGGGGGCAGTGTGTGTGTGTGTCTTGGGGGCTGTGTGTGTGTGTGTGTGTGTGTGTGTTGGGGGCTGTGTGTGTGTGTGTGTTGGGGGCTTTCTGTGTGTGTGTTGCGGGCAGTGTATGTGTGTGTGTGTTGCGAGCAGTGTCTGTGTGTGTGTGTGTTGCGGGCAGTGCGTGTGTGTGTGTTGCGGGCAGTGTGTGTGTGTGTGTGTAATGGGGCCAGTGTGTGTGTGTGTGTGTTTGTGTGTTGCGGGCAGTGTGTGTTTGTGTGTGTTGGGGGCTGTGTGTGAGTGTGTGTTCCGGGCTGTGTGTGTTGGGGGCAGTGTGTGTGTGTGTTTCTTGGGGGCAGTGTGTGTGTGTGTCTTGGGGCCAGTGTGTGTTTGTGTGTTGGGGGCAGTGTGTGTGTGTGTGAGTGTTGGGGGCAGTGTGTGTGTGTGTGTGTGTGTGTGTGTGTGTGTGTTGTGGGCAGTGTGTGTTGCGGGCAGTGTGTGTGTGTTGCGGGCAGTGTGTGTGTGTGTGTTGCGGGCAGTGTGTGTGTGTGTGTGTGTTGGGGGCAGTGTGTGTGTTTGTGTGTGTGTGTGTTGGGGGCAGTGTGTGTGTGTGTTGTGGGCAGTGTGTGTGTGTGTGTGTGTTGGGGGCAGTGTGTGTGTGTGTGTGTGTGTTGTGGGCAGTGTGTGTGTGTGTTGGGGGCAGTGTGTGTGTGTGTGTGTTGTGGGCAGTGTGTGTGTGTGTTGGGGGCAGTGTGTGTGTGTGTGTGTGTGTGTGTGTGTGTGTGTGTGTTGGGGGCAGTGTGTGTGTGTGTGTTGGGGGCAGTGTGTGTGTGTGTGTGTTGGGGGCAGTGTGTGTGTGTGTGTGTTGGGGGCAGTGTGTGTGTGTGTGTTGGGGGCATTATGTGTGTGTGTGTGTTTGTGTGTGTGTGTGTTGCGGGCAGTGTGTGTGTGTGTGTTGCGGGCAGTGTGTGCGTGTGTGTGTGTGTGTTGCGGGCAGTGTGTGTGTGTGTGTGTTGGGGGCAGTGTGTGTGTTGGGGGCAGTGTGTGTGTGTGTGTTGGGGGCAGTGTGTGTGTGTGTTGGGGGCAGTGTGTGTGTGTGTGTGTGTGTGTGTGTGTGTGTGTGTTGGGGGCAGTGTGTGTGTGTGTGTGTGTTGGGGGCAGTGTGTGTGTGTGTGTGTGTTGGGGGCAGTGTGTGTGTGTGTGTGTGTGTGTGTTGGGGTGTGTGTGTGTGTGTTCGGGTCTGTCTGTGTGTGTTGGGGTCTGTGTGTGTGTGTTGGGGTCTGTGTGTGTGTGTTGGGGGCTTTGTGTGTGTGTGTGTTGGGGGCTGTGTGTGTGTGTTGGGGGCAGTGTGTGTGTGTGTTGGGGGTAGTGTGTGTGTGTGTGTTGGGGGCAGTGTGTGTGTGTTGGGGGCAGTGTGTGTGTGTTGGGGGCTGTCTGTGTGTGTGTTGCGGGCAGTGTATGTGTGTTGCGGGCAGTGTCTGTGTGTGTGTGTGTGTGTTGCGGGCAGTGTGTGTGTGTGTGTGTGTGTTGCGGGCAGTGTGTGTGTGTGTGGTGGGGGCAGTGTGTGTGTGTGTGGTGGTGGCAGTGTGTGTGTGTGTGTTGGGGGCAGTGTGTGTGTGTGTGTGTGTGTGTGTTGGGGGCTGTGTCTGTGTGTGTGTGTGTGTGTGTGTGTTGGGGGCTGAGTGTGTGTGTGTGTGTGTGTGCGTGTGTGCGTTGGGGGCAGTGTGTGTGTGTGTGAGTTGGGGGCTGTGTGTGTGTGTGAGTTGGGGGCAGTGTGTGTGTGTGTCTTGGGGCCAGTGTGTGTGTGTGTGTCTTGGGGGCAGTGTGTGTGTGTGTGTGTGTGTGTGTTGGGGGCAGTGTGTGTGTGTGTGTGTGTGTGTGTGTGTGTTGGGGGCTGTGTGTGTGTGTGTGTGTGTTTTGGCAGCTGTGTGTGTGTTGCGGGCAGTTACTGTGTGTGTGTTGTGGGCTGTCTATGTGTGTGTGTTGCGGGCAGTGTGTGTGTGTGTGTGTGTGTGTGTGTTGCGGGCAGTGTGTGTGTGTGGTGGGGGCAGTGTGTGTGTGTGTGGTGGTGGCAGTGTGTGTGTGTGTGTTGGGGGCAGTGTGTGTGTGTGTGTGTGTGTGTGTGTGTGTTGGGGGCAGTGTGTGTGTGTGTGTGTGTGTGTTGGGGGCTGAGTGTGTGTGTGTGTGTGTGCGTGTGTGCGTGTGTGCGTTGGGGGCAGTGTGTGTGTGTGAGTTGGGGGCAGTGTGTGTGTGTGAGTTGGGGGCAGTGTGTGTGTGTGTCTTGGGGCCAGTGTGTGTGTGTGTGTCTTGGGGGCAGTGTGTGTGTGTGTGTGTGTGTTGGGGGCAGTGTGTGTGTGTGTGTGTGTGTTGGGGGCAGTGTGTGTGTGTGTGTGTGTGTGTGTGTGTGTGTGTGTGTGTGTGTGTGTGTGTGTGTGTGTGTGTGTGTTGGGGGCTGTGTGTGTGTGTGTGTGTGTGTGTTTTGGCAGCTGTGTGTGTGTTGCGGGCAGTTACTGTGTGTGTGTTGTGGGCTGTCTGTGTGTGTGTGTTGCGGGCAGTGTGTGTGTGTGTGTGTGTGTGTGTGTTGCGGGCAGTGTGTGTGTGTGTTGCGGGCTCTGTGTGTGTGTGTGTTGGGGGCAGTGTGTGTGTGTGTTGGGGGCAGTGTGTGTGTGTGTGTTGGCGGCAGTGTGTGTGTGTGTGTTGGGGGCAGTGTGTGATTGTTGGGGGCAGTGTGTGTGTGTGTGTGTGTGTGTGTGTGTGTGTGTTGGGGGCAGTGTGTGTGTGTGTGTGTGTGTGTGTGTGTTGGGGGCAGTGTGTGTGTGTGTCATGGGGCCTGTGTGTGTGTGCGTGTGTTGGGGGCAGTGTGTCTGTGTCTGTGTTGCGGGCAGTGTGTGTGTGTGTGTTGCGGGCAGTGTGTGTGTGTGTGTTGCGGGCAGTGTGTGTGTGTGTGTGTGTTGCGGGCAGTGTCTGTGTGTGTGTGTGTGTGTGTGTGTGTTGGGAGCTGTGTGTGTGTGTGTTTGGGGCTGTGTGTGTGTGTGTGTGTGTGTTGGGGGCAGTGTGTGTGTGTGAGTTGGGGGCAGTGTGTGTGTGTGTCTTTGGGCCAGTGTGTGTGTGTGTGTGTGTTGGGGGGTTGTGTGTGTGTGTGTGTGTGTGTGTGTGTGTGTGTGTGTGTGTGTGTGTGTGTGTGTGTGTGTGTGTTTTGGCGGCTGTGTGTTGGGGGCTGTGTGTGTGTGTGTGTGTGTGTGTTTTGGCGGCTGTGTGTGTGTGTGTGTTGGGGGCTGTGTGTGTGTGTGTTGGGGGCAGTGTGTCTGTGTGTGTGTGTGTTGCTGGCAGTGTGTGTGTGTGTGTGTTGGGGGCTGTGTGTGTGTGTTGGGGGCAGTGTGTGTGTGTGTGTTGGGGGCTGTGTGTGTGTGTGTTGGGGGCAGTGTGTGTGTGTGTTGGGGGCAGTGTGTGTGTGTGTGTGTGTTGCGGGCAGTGTGTGTGTGTGTTTGTGTTGCGGGCAGTGTCTGTGTGTGTGTGTTTGTTGGGGGCTGTGTGTGTGTGTGTGCGCGTGTGTGTGTCTTGGGGGCAGTGTGTATGTGTGTTGGGGCCAGTGTGTGTGTGTGTGTTGGGGGCAGTGTGTGTGTGTTGGGGGCTGTGTGTGTTGGGGGCAGTGTGTGTATGTGTGTTGGGGGCAGTGTGTGTGTGTGTGTGTGTTGGGGGCTGTGTGTGTGTGTGTGTGTGTGTGTGTGTGTGTGTGTGTTGGGGGCAGTGTGTGTGTGTATGTGTGTGTATGTGTGTGTGTGTTGGGGGCAGTGTGTGTGTGTGTGTGTGTTGGGGGCAGTGTGTGTGTGTGTGTGTTGGGGGCAGTGTGTGTGTGTGTGTGTTGGGAGCAGTGTGTGTGTGTGTGTGTTGGGGGCTGTGTGTGTGTGTGTGTGTGTGTGTTGGGGGCTGTGTGTGTGTGTTGAGGGCTTTGTGTGTGTGTGTTGGTGGCTGTTTTTGAGTGTTGGGGGCAGTGTGTGTGTGT
>NC_081364.1:64272418-64277418 GCF_030684315.1 Stegostoma tigrinum | reverse complement strand
TTGGGGGCAGTGTGTGTGTGTGTTAGGGGCTGTGTGTGTGTGTGTGTGTGTGTGTGTTGGGGGCTCTGTGTGTGTGTGTGTGTGTGTGTGTGTGTGTGTGTGTGTGTGTGTGTGTGTGTGTTGGGGGCTGTGTGTGTGTGTGTTGGTGGCAGTGTGTGTGTGTGTGTGTGTGTGTGTGTTGGGGGTTGTCTGTGTGTGTGTTGGGGGCAGTGTGTGTGTTTGTGTGTTGCGGGCTGTGTGTGTGTGTTGCGGGCAGTTTGTGTGTGTGTTGGGGACAGTGTGTGTGTGTGTTGTGGGCAGTGTGCGTGTGTGTGTGTGTGTGTTGGGGGCAGTGTGTGTGTGTGTATTGCGGGCAGTGTGTGTGTGTGTGTGTGTGTGTTGGGGGCAGTGTGTGTGTGTGTGTGTTGCGGGCAGTGTGTGTGTGTGTTGCGGGCAGTGTGTGTGTGTGTGTGTGTGTGTGTGTTGGGGGCAGTGTGTGTGTGTGTTGTGGGCAGTTTGTGTGTGTGTGTGTGTGTGTATTGGGGGCAGTGTGTGTGTGTGTGTTGGGGGCAGTGTGTGTGTGTGTGTTGGGGGCAGTGTGTGTGTGTGTGTTGTGGGCAGTGTGTGTGTGTGTTGGGGGCTGTGTGTGTGTGTGTGTGTGTGTGTTGGGGGCAGTGTGTGTGTGTGTGTGCGCGTGTGTGTGTTGGGGGCAGTGTGTGTGTGTGTGTGTGTGTTGGGGGCAGTGTGTGTGTGTGTCTTGTGGGCAGTGTGTGTGTGTGTGTCTTGGGGGCAGTGTGTGTGTGTGTGTTGGGGGCTGTGTGTGTGTGTGTGTGTGTGTGTGTGTGTGTGTGTTGGGGGCAGTGTGTGTGTGTGTGTGTGTGTTGGGGGCAGTGTGTGTGTGTGTTTGTGTTGGGGGCAGTGTGTGTGTGTGTTGGGGGCAGTGTGTGTGTGTGTTGTGGGCAGTGTGTGTGTGTGTGTTGTAGGCAGTGTGTGTGTGTGTGTGTTGGGGGCAGTGTGTGTGTGTGTGTTGCGGGCAGTGTGTGTGTATGTGTGTGTGTGTGTGTTGGGGGCAGTGTGTGTGTGTGTGTTGCGGGCAGTGTGTGTGTGTGTGTGTTGCGGGCAGTGTGTGTGTGTGTGTGTGTGTTGGGGGCAGTGTGTGTGTGTGTGTGTTGGGGGCAGTGTGTGTGTGTTGGGGGCAGTGTGTGTGTGTGTGTGTTGTGGGCAGTGTGTGTGTGTGTGTTGGGGGCAGTGTGTGTGTGTGTGTTGTGGGCAGTGTGTGTGTGTGTTGGGGGCAGTGTGTGTGTGTGTTGGGGGCAGTGTGTGTGTGTGTGTGTGTTGGGGGCAGTGTGTGTGTGTGTGTGTGTTGGGGGCAGTGTGTGTGTGTTGGGGGCAGTTTGTGTGTGTGTTGGTGGCAGTGTTTGTGTGTGTGTGTTGCGGGCAGTGTGTGTGTGTGTGTGTTTGTGTGTTGGGGGCAGTGTGTGTGTGTGTGTGTTGGGGGCAGTGTGTGTGTGTGTGTGTTGGGGGCAGTGTGTGTGTGTGTGTGTGTTGGTGGCAGTGTGTGTGTGTGTGTTGGGGGCTGTGTGTGTGTGTGTGCGTTGGGGGCAGTGTGTGTGTGTGTGTGTGTGTGCGTGTGTGTGTTGGGGGCAGTTTGTGTGTGTGTGTGTCTTGGGGCCTGTGTGTGTGTGTGTGTTGGGGGCAGTGTGTGTGTGTGTGTGTTGGGGGCAGTGTGTGTGTGTGTGTTGGGGGCAGTGTGTGTGTGTGTTAGGGGCTGTGTGTGTGTGTGTGTGTGTGTGTGTTGGGGGCTCTGTGTGTGTGTGTGTGTGTGTGTGTGTGTGTGTGTGTGTGTGTGTGTGTGTGTGTGTGTTGGGGGCTGTGTGTGTGTGTGTTGGTGGCAGTGTGTGTGTGTGTGTGTGTGTGTGTGTTGGGGGTTGTCTGTGTGTGTGTTGGGGGCAGTGTGTGTGTTTGTGTGTTGCGGGCTGTGTGTGTGTGTTGCGGGCAGTTTGTGTGTGTGTTGCAGGCAGTGTGTGTGTGTGTTGGGGGCTGTCTGTGTGTGTGTTGCGGGCAGTGTGTGTGTGTGTGTTGCGGGCAGTGTGTGTGTGTGTGTTGCGGGCAGTGTGTGTGTGTGTTGCGGGCAGTGTGTGTGTTGCGGGCAGTGTGTGTGTGTGTGTTGCGGGCAGTGTGTGTGTGTGTGTGTGTGTGTGTGTGTTGGGGGCTGTGCCTGTGTGTGTTGGGGGCTGTGCCTGTGTGTGTTGGGGGCAGTGTGTGTGTGTGTGTGTGATGGGGGCAGTGTGTGTGTGTGTGTGTTGGGGGCAGTGTGTGTGTGTGTGTGTTGGGGGCAGTGTGTGTGTGTGTGTGTTGGGGGCAGTGTGTGTGTGTGTGTGTGTGTTGGGAGCAGTGTGTGTGTGTGTGTGTTGCGGGCAGTGTGTGTGTGTGTGTGTTGCGGGCAGTGTGTGTGTGTGTGTGTGTGTGTGTGTTGTGGGCTGTGTGTGTGTGTTTGTTGGGGGCTGTGTGTGTGTGTGTGCGCGTGTGTGTGTCTTGGGGGCAGTGTGTATGTGTGTTGGGGCCAGTGTGTGTGTGTGTGTGTTGGGGGCAGTGTGTGTGTGTTGGGGGCTGTGTGTGTTGGGGGCAGTGTGTGTATGTGTGTTGGGGGCTGTGTGTGTGTGTGTGTGTGTGTGTTGGGGGCTGTGTGTGTGTGTGTGTGTGTGTGTGTGTGTGTGTGTGTGTGTGTGTGTGTGTGTTGGGGGCAGTGTGTGTGTGTATGTGTGTGTATGTGTGTGTGTGTTGGGGGCAGTGTGTGTGTGTGTGTTGGGGGCAGTGTGTGTGTGTGTGTGTGTTGGGGGCAGTGTGTGTGTGTGTGTGTGTTGGGGGCAGTGTGTGTGTGTGTGTGTGTTGGGGGCAGTGTGTGTGTGTGTGTGTGTTGGGGGCAGTGTGTGTGTGTGTGTGTTGGGGGCAGTGTGTGTGTGTGTGTGTTGGGGGCAGTGTGTGTGTGTGTGTGTTGGGGGCAGTGTGTGTGTGTGTGTGTGTGTGTTGGGGGCTGTGTGTGTGTGTTGAGGGCTTTGTGTGTGTGTGTTGGTGGCTGTTTTTGAGTGTTGGGGGCAGTGTGTGTGTGTATGTGTTGGGGGCAGTGTGTGTGTGTGTTGTTGCGGGCAGTGTGTGTGTGTGTTGCGGGCAGTGTGTGTGTGTGTGTGTGTGTTGGGGGCAGTGTGTGTGTGTGTGTGTTGGGGGCAGTGTGTGTGTGTTGGGGGCAGTGTGTGTGTGTGTGTGTTGTGGGCAGTGTGTGTGTGTGTGTTGGGGGCTGTGTGTGTGTGTGTGTGTGTGTGTGTGTGTGTGTGTGTGTGTGTGTTGGGGGCAGTGTGTGTGTGTGTGTGTGTGTTGGGGGCAGTGTGTGTGTGTGTGTGTGTTGGGGGCAGTGTGTGTGTGTGTGTTGCGGGCAGTGTGTGTGTGTGTGTGTGTGTGTGTGTTGGGGGCAGTGTGTGTGTGTGTGTTGCGGGCAGTGTGTGTGTGTGTGTGTTGCGGGCAGTGTGTGTGTGTGTGTGTGTGTTGGGGGCAGTGTGTGTGTGTGTGTGTTGGGGGCAGTGTGTGTGTGTTGGGGGCAGTGTGTGTGTGTGTGTGTTGTGGGCAGTGTGTGTGTGTGTGTTGGGGGCAGTGTGTGTGTGTGTGTGTTGTGGGCAGTGTGTGTGTGTGTTGGGGGCAGTGTGTGTGTGTGTGTGTGTTGGGGGCAGTGTGTGTGTGTGTGTGTTGGGGGCAGTGTGTGTGTGTTGGGGGCAGTTTGTGTGTGTGTTGGGGGCAGTGTTTGTGTGTGTGTGTTGCGGGCAGTGTGTGTGTGTGTGTTGCGGGCAGTGTGTGTGTGTGTGTGTTTGTGTGTTGGGGGCAGTGTGTGTGTGTGTGTGTTGGGGGCAGTGTGTGTGTGTGTGTTGGGGGCAGTGTGTGTGTGTGTGTTGGGGGCAGTGTGTGCATGTGTGTTGGGGGCTGTGTGTGTGTGTGTGCGTTGGGGGCAGTGTGTGTGTGTGTGTGTGTGTGTGCGTGTGTGTGTTGGGGGCAGTTTGTGTGTGTGTGTGTCTTGGGGCCTGTGTGTGTGTGTGTTGGGGGCAGTGTGTGTGTGTGTGTGTTGGGGGCAGTGTGTGTGTGTGTGTTGGGGGCAGTGTGTGTGTGTGTGTTAGGTGCTGTGTGTGTGTGTGTGTGTGTGTGTGTGTTGGGGGCTCTGTGTGTGTGTGTGTGTGTGTGTGTGTGTTGGGGGCTGTGTGTGTGTGTGTTGGTGGCAGTGTGTGTGTGTGTGTGTGTGTGTGTGTGTGTGTGTGTGTGTTGGGGGTTGTCTGTGTGTGTGTTGCGGGCAGTGTGTGTGTTTGTGTGTTGCGGGCTGTGTGTGTGTGTTGTTGGCAGTTTGTGTGTGTGTTGCAGGCAGTGTGTGTGTGTGTTGGGGGCTGTCTGTGTGTGTGTTGCGGGCAGTGTGTGTGTGTGTGTTGCGGGCAGTGTGTGTGTGTGTGTTGCGGGCAGTGTGTGTGTGTGTTGCGGGCAGTGTGTGTGTTGCGGGCAGTGTGTGTGTGTGTGTTGCGGGCAGTGTGTGTGTGTGTGTGTGTGTGTGTGTGTTGGGGGCTGTGCCTGTGTGTGTTGGGGGCTGTGCCTGTGTGTGTTGGGGGCAGTGTGTGTGTGTGTGTGATGGGGGCAGTGTGTGTGTGTGTGTGTTGGGGGCAGTGTGTGTGTGTGTGTGTTGGGGGCAGTGTGTGTGTGTGTGTGTTGGGGGCAGTGTGTGTGTGTGTGTGTGTGTTGGGAGCAGTGTGTGTGTGTGTGTGTTGCGGGCAGTGTGTGTGTGTGTGTGTTGCGGGCAGTGTGTGTGTGTGTGTGTTGTGGGCTGTGTGTGTGTGTTTGTTGGGGGCTGTGTGTGTGTGTGTGCGCGTGTGTGTGTCTTGGGGGCAGTGTGTATGTGTGTTGGGGCCAGTGTGTGTGTGTGTGTTGGGGGCAGTGTGTGTGTGTTGGGGGCTGTGTGTGTTGGGGGCAGTGTGTGTATGTGTGTTGGGGGCAGT
>NC_081364.1:64262418-64264918 GCF_030684315.1 Stegostoma tigrinum | reverse complement strand
TGTGTGTGTGTTGGGGGCTGTGTGTGTGTGTGTTGGTGGCAGTGTGTGTGTGTGTTGGGGGCTGTGTGTGTGTGTGCGTTGGGGGCAGTGTGTGTGTGTGTGTGTGTGTGTGCGTGTGTGTGTTGGGGGCAGTTTGTGTGTGTGTGTGTCTTGGGGCCTGTGTGTGTGTGTGTTGGGGGCAGTGTGTGTGTGTGTGTGTGTTGGGGGCAGTGTGTGTGTGTGTGTTGGGGGCAGTGTGTGTGTGTGTGTTGGGGGCAGTGTGTGTGTGTGTGTTGGGGGCTGTGTGTGTGTGTGTGCGTTGGGGGCAGTGTGTGTGTGTGTGTGTGCGTGTGTGTGTTGGGGGCAGTTTGTGTGTGTGTGTGTCTTGGGGCCTGTGTGTGTGTGTGTTGGGGGCAGTGTGTGTGTGTGTGTGTTGGGGGCAGTGTGTGTGTGTGTGTTGGGGGCAGTGTGTGTGTGTGTGTGTGTTAGGGGCTGTGTGTGTGTGTGTGTGTGTGTGTGTTGGGGGCTCTGTGTGTGTGTGTGTGTGTGTGTGTGTGTTGGGGGCTGTGTGTGTGTGTGTTGGTGGCAGTGTGTGTGTGTGTGTGTGTGTGTGTGTGTGTGTGTTGGGGGTTGTCTGTGTGTGTGTTGCGGGCAGTGTGTGTGTTTGTGTGTTGCGGGCTGTGTGTGTGTGTTGCGGGCAGTTTGTGTGTGTGTTGCAGGCAGTGTGTGTGTGTGTTGGGGGCTGTCTGTGTGTGTGTTGCGGGCAGTGTGTGTGTGTGTGTTGCGGGCAGTGTGTGTGTGTGTGTTGCGGGCAGTGTGTGTGTGTGTGTTGCGGGCAGTGTGTGTGTTGCGGGCAGTGTGTGTGTGTGTGTTGCGGGCAGTGTGTGTGTGTGTGTGTGTGTGTGTGTGTTGGGGGCTGTGCCTGTGTGTGTTGGGGGCTGTGCCTGTGTGTGTTGGGGGCAGTGTGTGTGTGTGTGTGATGGGGGCAGTGTGTGTGTGTGTGTGTTGGGGGCAGTGAGTGTGTGTGTGTGTGTTGGGGGCAGTGTGTGTGTGTGTGTGTGTGTTGGGGGCAGTGTGTGTGTGTGTGTGTGTGTTGGGGGCAGTGTGTGTGTGTGTGTGTTGGGGGCAGTGTGTGTGTGTGTGTGTTGGGGGCAGTGTGTGTGTGTGTGTGTGTGTGTGTGTTGGGGGCAGTGTGTGTGTGTGTTGGGGGCAGTGTGTGTGTGTGTGTGTTGGGGGCAGTGTGTGTGTGTGTGTGTGTGTGTGTGTGTGTTGGGGGCAGTGTGTGTGTGTGTGTTGCGGGCAGTGTGTGTGTGTGTGTGTTGCGGGCAGTGTGTGTGTGTGTTGGGGGCAGTGTGTGTGTGTGTGTTGGGGGCTGTGTGTGTGTGTGTTGGGGGCAGTGTTTGTGTGTGTGTTGGAGGCAATGTGTGTGTGTGTGTATTGCCGGCAGTGTGTGTGTTGCGGGCAGTGTGTGTGTGTTGGGGGCTGTGTGTGTGTGTGTTGGGGACTGTGTGTGTGTGTGTGTGTGTGTGTGTGTGTGTTGGGGGCAGTGTGTGTGTGTGTGTGTGTGTTGGGGGCAGTGTGTCTGTGTGTGTGTGTGTGTGTGTGTGTGTGTGTGTGTGTTGGGGGCTGTGTGTGTGTGTGTTGGTGGCAGTGTGTGTGTGTGTTGGGGGCTGTGTGTGTGTGTGTGCGTTGGGGGCAGTGTGTGTGTGTGCGTGTGTGTGTTGGGGGCAGTTTGTGTGTGTGTGTGTCTTGGGGCCTGTGTGTGTGTGTGTTGTTGGCAGTTTGTGTGTGTGTGTGTTGGGGGCAGTGTGTGTGTGTGTGTGTGTGTGTTTTGCGCTGTGTGTGTGTGTGTGTGTGTGTGTGTGTGTGTGTGTGTGTGTTGTGGGCAGTGTGTGTGTTGCGGGCAGTGTGTGTTTTGGGGGCTGTGTGTGAGTGTGTGTTTGGGGCAGTGTGTGTGTGTGTGTGCGTGTGTGTGTTGGGGGCAGTGTGTGTGTGTGTTGGGGGCAGTGTGTATGTGTGTCTTGGGGCCAGTGTGTGTGTGTGTGTTGCGGGCAGTGTGTGTCTGTGTGTTGGGGGCAGTGTGTGTGTGTGTGTGTGTCTTGGGGGCAGTGTGTGAGTGTGTGTTGGGGGCAGTGTGTGTGTGTGTGTGTGTGTGTGTGTGTGTTGGGGGCAGTGTGTGTGTGTGTGTGTGTTGGGGGCAGTGTGTGTGTGTGTGTGTGTTGGGGGCAGTGTGTATGTGTGTCTTCGGGCCATTATGTGTGTGTGTGTTGGGGGCAGTGTGTGTCTGTGTGTTGGGGGAAGTGTGTGTGTGTGTCTGTGTGTTGGGGGCAGTGTGTGTGTGTGTGTTGGGGGCAGTGTGTGTGTGTGTGTGTTGGGGGCAGTGTGTGTGTGTGTGTGTGTGTGTTGGGGGCAGTGTGTGTGTGTGTGTTGGGGGCAGTGTGTGTGTGTGTGTTGGGGGCAGTGTGTGTGTGTGTTGGGGGCAGTGTGTGTGTGTGTTGGGGGCAGTGTGTGTGTGTGTGTT
>NC_081364.1:64242418-64247418 GCF_030684315.1 Stegostoma tigrinum | reverse complement strand
TGTGTTGCGGGCAGTGTGTGTGTGTGTTGCGGGCAGTGTGTGTGTTGCGGGCAGTGTGTGTGTGTGTGTTGCGGGCAGTGTGTGTGTGTGTGTGTGTGTGTGTTGGGGGCTGTGCCTGTGTGTGTTGGGGGCTGTGCCTGTGTGTGTTGGGGGCAGTGTGTGTGTGTGTGTGATGGGGGCAGTGTGTGTGTGTGTGTGTTGGGGGCAGTGTGTGTGTGTGTGTGTGTTGGGGGCAGTGTGTGTGTGTGTGTGTTGGGGGCAGTGTGTGTGTGTGTGTGTTGGGGGCAGTGTGTGTGTGTGTGTTGGGGGCAGTGTGTGTGTGTGTGTGTTGGGGGCAGTGTGTGTGTGTGTGTGTGTTGGGGGCAGTGTGTGTGTGTGTGTTGGGGGCAGTGTGTGTGTGTTGGGGGCAGTGTGTGTGTGTGTGTGTGTGTGTGTGTGTTCGGGGCAGTGTGTGTGTGTGTTGGGGGCAGTGTGTGTGTGTGTGTGTTGGGGGCAGTGTGTGTGTGTGTGTGTTGGGGGCAGTGTGTGTGTGTGTGTGTGTGTGTGTGTTTGTGTGTTGGGGGCAGTGTGTGTGTGTGTTGGGGGCAGTGTGTGTGTGTGTGTGTTGGGGGCAGTGTGTGTGTGTGTGTGTGTGTGTGTTGGGGGCAGTGTGTGTGTGTGTGTTGCGGGCAGTGTGTGTGTGTGTGTGTGTTGCGGGCAGTGTGTGTGTGTGTTGGGGGCAGTGTGTGTGTGTGTGTGTTGGGGGCTGTGTGTGTGTGTGTTGGGGGCTGTGTGTGTGTGTGTTGGGGGCAGTGTGTGTGTGTGTGTGTGTTGGGGGCTGTGTGTGTGTGTGTTGGGGGCAGTGTGTGTGTGTGTGTGTTGGGGGCAGTGTTTGTGTGTGTGTTGGAGGCAGTGTGTGTGTGTGTGTATTGCCGGCAGTGTGTGTGTTGCGGGCAGTGTGTGTGTGTTGGGGGCTGTGTGTGTGTGTGTGTGTGTGTGTGTGTGTTGGGGGCAGTGTGTCTGTGTGTGTGTGTGTGTGTGTGTGTGTGTGTTGGGGGCTTTGTGTGTGTGTGTTGGTGGCAGTGTGTGAGTGTGTTGGGGGCTGTGTGTGTGTGTGTGCGTTGGGGGCAGTGTGTGTGTGTGTTGGGGGCAGTTTGTGTGTGTGTGTGTCTTGGGGCCTGTGTGTGTGTGTGTTGTTGGCAGTTTGTGTGTGTGTGTGTTGGGGGCAGTGTGTGTGTGTGTGTGTGTGTGTGTGTTTTGCGCTGTGTGTGTGTGTGTGTGTGTGTGTGTGTGTGTGTGTGTGTGTGTGTGTGTGTGTTGTGGGCAGTGTGTGTGTTGCGGGCAGTGTGTGTTTTGGGGGCTGTGTGTGAGTGTGTGTTTGGGGCAGTGTGTGTGTGTGTGTGCGTGTGTGTGTTGGGGGCAGTGTGTATGTGTGTCTTGGGGCCAGTGTGTGTGTGTGTGTTTGGGGCAGTGTGTGTCTGTGTGTTGGGGGCAGTGTGTGTGTGTGTGTGTGTCTTGGGGGCAGTGTGTGAGTGTGTGTTGGGGGCAGTGTGTGTGTGTGTGTGTGTGTGTGTGTGTGTTGGGGGCAGTGTGTGTGTGTGTGTGTGTTGGGGGCAGTGTGTGTGTGTGTGTGTGTGTTGGGGGCAGTGTGTGTGTGTGTGTGTTGGGGGCAGTGTGTATGTGTGTCTTCGGGCCATTATGTGTGTGTGTGTTGGGGGCAGTGTGTGTCTGTGTGTTGGGGGAAGTGTGTGTGTGTGTCTGTGTGTTGGGGGCAGTGTGTGTGTGTGTGTGTGTGTGTGTCTTTTGGGCAGTGTGTGTGTGTGTCTTTTGGGCAGTGTGTGTGTGTGTGTTGGGGGCAGTGTGTGTGTGTGTGTTTGGGGCAGTGTGTGTGTGTGTGTGTGTGTGTGTTGGGGGCAGTGTGTGTGTGTGTGTTGGCGGCAGTGTGTGTGTGTGTGTTGGGGGCAGTGTGTGTGTGTGTGTTGGGGGCAGTGTGTGTGTGTGTGTTGGGGGCAGTGTGTGTGTTTGTGTGTTGGGGGCAGTGTGTGTGTGTGTGTGTGTTGGGGGCAGTGAGTGTGTGTGTGTGTTGGGGGCAGTGTGTGTGTGTGTGTTGGGGGCAGTGTGTGTGTGTGTGTTGGGGGCAGTGTGTGTGTGTGTGTTGGGGGCAGTGTGTGTGTTTGTGTGTTGGGGGCAGTGTGTGTGTGTTGGGGGCAGTGTGTGTGTGTGTGTGTTGGGGGCTGTCTGTGTGTGTGTTACGGGCAGTGTATGTGTGTGTGTGTGTTGCGGGCAGTGTCTGTGTGTGTATGTGTTGCGGGCAGTGTGTGTGTGTGTGTGTTGCGGGCAGTGTGTGTGTGTGTGTGTAATGGGGCCAGTGTGTGTGTGTGTTTGTGTGTTGTGGGTAGTGTGTGTTTGTGTGTGTTGGGGGTTGTGTGTGAGTGTGTGTTCGGGGCTGTGTGTGTGTGTGTGTGTGTGTGTGTGTGTGTGTGTTGGGGGCAGCGTGTGTGTGTGTTTCTTGGGGGCAGTGTGTGTGTGTGTCTTGGGGCCAGTGTGTGTGTGTGTGTTGGGGGCAGTGTGTGTGTGTGTGTGTGTGTGTGTTGGGGGCAGTGTGTGTGTGTGTGTGTTGGGGGCAGTGTGTGTGTGTGTGTGTGTGTGTGTGTGTGTGTGTGTGTGTGTTGGGGGCAGTGTGTGTGCGTGTGTGTGTGTGTGTGTGTGTGTGTTGGGGGCAGTGTGTGTGTGTGTGTTTGTGTTGGGGGCAGTATGTGTGTGTTGGGGGCAGTATGTGTGTGTTGGGGGCAGTGTGTGTGTGTTGGGGGCAGTGTGTGTGTGTTGGGGGCAGTGTGTGTGTGTGTGTTGCGGGCAGTGTGTGTGTGTGTGTGTGTGTGTTGGGGGCAGTGTGTGTGTGTGTGTTGCGGGCAGTGTGTGTGTGTGTTGCGGGCAGTGTGTGTGTGTGTGTGTGTTGGGGGCAGTGTGTGTGTGTGTTGTGGGCAGTTTGTGTGTGTGTGTGTGTGTGTTGGGGGCAGTGTGTGTGTGTGTGTTGGGGGCAGTGTGTGTGTGTGTGTTGGGGGCAGTGTGTGTGTGTGTGTTGTGGGCAGTGTGTGTGTGTGTGTTGGGGGCAGTGTGTGTGTGTGTTGGGGGCAGTGTGTGTGTGTGTGTGTGTGTGTGTGTTGGGGGCAGTGTGTGTGTGTGTGTGCGCGTGTGTGTGTTGGGGGCAGTGTGTGTGTGTGTGTGTGTGTGTTGGGGGCAGTGTGTGTGTGTGTCTTGTGGGCAGTGTGTGTGTGTGTCTTGGGGGCAGTGTGTGTGTGTGTGTTGGGGGCTGTGTGTGTGTGTGTGTGTGTGTGTGTGTGTGTTGGGGGCAGTGTGTGTGTGTGTGTGTGTTGGGGGCAGTGTGTGTGTGTGTTTGTGTTGGGGGCAGTGTGTGTGTGTTGGGGGCAGTGTGTGTGTGTGTTGGGGGCAGTGTGTGTGTGTGTTGGGGGCAGTGTGTGTGTGTGTTGGGGGCAGTGTGTGTGTGTGTGTTGTAGGCAGTGTGTGTGTGTGTGTGTTGGGGGCAGTGTGTGTGTGTGTGTTGCGGGCAGTGTGTGTGTGTGTGTGTGTGTGTTGGGGGCAGTGTGTGTGTGTGTGTTGCGGGCAGTGTGTGTGTGTGTGTGTTGGGGGCAGTGTGTGTGTGTGTGTGTTGGGGGCAGTGTGTGTGTGTTGGGGGCAGTGTGTGTGTGTGTGTGTGTTGTGGGCAGTGAGTGTGTGTGTGTGTTGGGGGCAGTGTGTGTGTGTGTGTGTTGTGGGCATTGTGTGTGTGTGTTGGGGGCAGTGTGTGTGTGTGTGTGTGTTGGGGGCAGTGTGTGTGTGTGTGTGTGTTGGGGGCAGTGTGTGTGTGTGTGTGTGTGTGTTGGGGGCAGTGTGTGTGTGTTGGGGGCAGTTTGTGTGTGTGTTGGGGGCAGTGTTTGTGTGTGTGTGTTGCGGGCAGTGTGTGTGTGTGTGTTGCGGGCAGTGTGTGTGTGTGTGTGTGTTTGTGTGTTGCGGGCAGTGTGTGTGTGTGTGTGTTGGGGGCAGTGTGTGTGTGTGTGTGTTGGGGGCAGTGTGTGTGTGTGTGTGTGTTGGGGGCAGTGTGTGTGTGTGTGTGTGTTGGGGGCAGTGTGTGTGTGTGTGTGTTGGGGGCAGTGTGTGTGTGTTGGGGGCAGTTTGTGTGTGTGTTGGGGGCAGTGTTTGTGTGTGTGTGTTGCGGGCAGTGTGTGTGTGTGTGTTGCGGGCAGTGTGTGTGTGTGTGTGTTTGTGTGTTGGGGGCAGTGTGTGTGTGTGTGTGTTGGGGGCAGTGTGTGTGTGTGTGTTGGGGGCTGTGTGTGTGTGTGTGCGTTGGGGGCAGTGTGTGTGTGTGTGTGTGTGTGTGCGTGTGTGTGTTGGGGGCAGTTTGTGTGTGTGTGTGTCTTGGGGCCTGTGTGTGTGTGTGTTGGGGGCAGTGTGTGTGTGTGTGTGTTGGGGGCTCTGTGTGTGTGTGTGTGTGTGTGTGTGTGTGTGTGTTGGGGGCTGTGTGTGTGTGTGTTGGTGGCAGTGTGTGTGTGTGTGTGTGTGTGTGTGTGTTGGGGGTTGTCTGTGTGTGTGTTGCGGGCAGTGTGTGTGTGTGTGTGTTGCGGGCTGTGTGTGTGTGTTGCGGGCAGTTTGTGTGTGTGTTGCAGGCAGTGTGTGTGTGTGTTGGGGGCTGTCTGTGTGTGTGTTGCGGGCAGTGTGTGTGTGTGTGTTGCGGGCAGTGTGTGTGTGTGTGTTGCGGGCAGTGTGTGTGTGTGTTGCGGGCAGTGTGTGTGTTGCGGGCAGTGTGTGTGTGTGTGTTGCGGGCAGTGTGTGTGTGTGTGTGTGTGTGTGTGTGTTGGGGGCTGTGCCTGTGTGTGTTGGGGGCTGTGCCTGTGTGTGTTGGGGGCAGTGTGTGTGTGTGTGTGATGGGGGCAGTGTGTGTGTGTGTGTGTTGGGGGCAGTGTGTGTGTGTGTGTGTTGGGGGCAGTGTGTGTGTGTGTGTGTTGGGGGCAGTGTGTGTGTGTGTA
>NC_081364.1:64224918-64239918 GCF_030684315.1 Stegostoma tigrinum | reverse complement strand
TGTGTGTGTGTGCGTGTGTGTGTTGGGGGCAGTGTGTGTGTGTGTGTTGGGGGCAGTGTGTATGTGTGTCTTGGGGCCAGTGTGTGTGTGTGTGTTTGGGGCAGTGTGTGTCTGTGTGTTGGGGGCAGTGTGTGTGTGTGTGTGTGTCTTGGGGGCAGTGTGTGAGTGTGTGTTGGGGGCAGTGTGTGTGTGTGTGTGTGTGTGTGTGTGTGTGTGTGTTGGGGGCAGTGTGTGTGTGTGTGTGTGTTGGGGGCAGTGTGTGTGTGTGTGTGTGTGTGTTGGGGGCAGTGTGTGTGTGTGTGTTGGGGGCAGTGTGTATGTGTGTCTTCGGGCCATTATGTGTGTGTGTGTTGGGGGCAGTGTGTGTCTGTGTGTTGGGGGAAGTGTGTGTGTGTGTCTGTGTGTTGGGGGCAGTGTGTGTGTGTGTGTGTGTGTGTCTTTTGGGCAGTGTGTGTGTGTGTGTTGCGGGCAGTGTGTGTGTGTGTGTTTGGGGCAGTGTGTGTGTGTGTGTTGGGGGCAGTGTGTGTGTGTGTGTGTGTTGGGGGCAGTGTGTGTGTGTGTGTGTTGGGGGCAGTGTGTGTGTGTGTGTGTGTGTGTTGGGGGCAGTGTGTGTGTGTGTGTTGGCGGCAGTGTGTGTGTGTGTGTTGGGGGCAGTGTGTGTGTGTGTTGGGGGCAGTGTGTGTGTGTGTTGGGGGCAGTGTGTGTGTGTGTGTTGGGGGCAGTGTGTGTGTGTGTGTTGGGGGCTGTGTGTGTGTGTGTGTTGGGGGCTGTGTGTGTGTGTGTTGGGGCCTGTGAGTGTGTGTGTTGTTGGCAGTGTGTGTGTGTGTGTGTGTTGGGGGCAGTGTGTGTGTGTGTTTGTGTGTGTGTAGCGGGCAGTGTCTGTGTGTGTTGCAGGCAATGTCTGTGTGTGTGTTGCGGGCAGTGTGTGTGTGTGTGTGGGTGTGTTGCGGGCAGTGTGTGTGTGTGTGTGTGTGTGTGTGTTGGGGGCAGTGTGTGTGTGTGTGTGTGTGTGTGTGTGTTGGGGGCAGTGTGTGTGTGTGTGTGTTGGGGGCAGTGTGCGTGTGTGTGTGTTGCGGGCAGTTTGTGTGTGTATGTGTGTGTTGGGGGCTGTGTGTGTGTGTGTGTGTGTGTGTGTGTGTGTGTGTGTGTGTGTGTGTGTGTGTTGGGGGCAGTGTGTGTGTGTGTCTTGGGGCCAGTGTGTGTGTGTGTGTTGTTGGCAGTTTGTGTGTTGGGGGCAGTGTGTGTGTGTGTGTGTGTGTGTGTGTGTGTGTGTGTGTGTGTGTGTGTGTGTGTGTGTGTGTTTTGCGCTGTGTGTGTGTGTGTGTGTTTTTTTGTTGGCAGTGTGTGTGTGTGTTGTGGGCAGTGTGTGTGTTGCGGGCAGTGTGTGTGTGTGTGTGTGTTGCGGGCAGTGTGTGTGTTGGGGGCTGTGTGTGTGTGTGTGTGTGTGTGCGTGTGTGTGTTGGGGGCAGTGTGTGTGTGTGTCTTGGGGCCAGTGTGTGTGTGTGTGTTGGGGGCAGTGTGTGTCTGTGTGTTGGGGGCAGTGTGTGTGTGTGTTTGTTGGGGGCAGTGTGTGTGTGTGTGTGTGTTGGGGGCAGTGTGTGTGTGTGTGTTGGGGGCTGTGTGTGTGTGTGTGTTGCGGGCAGTGTGTGTGTGTGTGTGTATGTTGGGGGCTGTGTGTGTGTGTGTTGGGGGCTGTGTGTGTGTGTTGGGGGCTGTGTGTGTGTGTGTGTGTGTGTGTGTGTGTTGGGGGCAGTGTGTCTGTGTGTGTGTGTGGGGGGCAGAGTGTGTGTGTGTCTGTTGGGGGCAGTGTGTGTGTGTGTGTTGGGGGCTGTGTGTGTGTGTGTTGGGGGCAGTGTGTGTGTGTGTGTTGGGGGCAGTGTGCGTGTGTGTGTGTTGCGGGCAGTGTGTGTGTGTGTGTGTTGGCGGCTGTGTGTTGGGGGCAGTGTGTGTGTGTGTTGGGGGCAGTTTGTGTGTGTGTGTGTCTTGGGGCCTGTGTGTGTGTGTGTTGTTGGCAGTTTGTGTGTGTGTGTGTTGGGGGCAGTGTGTGTGTGTGTGTGTGTGTGTGTTTTGCGCTGTGTGTGTGTGTGTGTGTGTGTGTGTGTGTGTGTTGTGGGCAGTGTGTGTGTTGCGGGCAGTGTGTGTGTTGGGGGCTGTGTGTGAGTGTGTGTTTGGGGCAGTGTGTGTGTGTGTGTTGGGGGCAGTGTGTGTGTGTGTCTTGGGGCCAGTGTGTGTGTGTGTGTTGGGGGCAGTGTGTGTCTGTGTGTTGGGTCAGTGTGTGTGTGTGTGTGTGTGTGTGTCTTGAGGGCAGTGTGTGAGTGTGTGTTGGGGGCAGTGTGTGTGTGTGTGTGTGCGTGTGTGTGTTGGGGGCAGTGTGTGTGTGTGTGTGTTGGGGGCAGTGTGTGTGTGTGTCTGTGTGTGTCTTGGGGGCAGTGTGTGTGTGTGTGTTTGGGGCAGTGTGTGTGTGTGTGTTGGGGGCAGTGTGTGTGTGTGTGTGTGTTGGGGGCAGTGTGTGTGTTGGGGGCAGTGTGTGTGTGTTGGTGGCAGTGTGTGTGTGTGTTTGTGTGTGTGTGTGTGTGTGTTGGGGGCAGTGTGTGTGTGTGTGTGTTGGGGGCAGTGTGTGTGTGTGTGTGTGTGTGTGTGTGTGTGTGTGTGTGTGTTGGGGGCAGTGTGTGTGTGTGTGTTGGGGGCAGTGTGTGTGTGTGTGTTGGGGGCAGTGTGTGTGTGTGTGTTGGGGGCAGTGTGTGTGTGTGTGTGTTGGGGGCAGTGTGTGTGTGTGTGTTGGGGGCTGTGTGTGTGTGTGTTGGGGCCTGTGAGTGTGTGTGTTGTTGGCAGTGAGTGTGTGTGTGTGTGTGTGTGTTGGGGGCAGTGTGTGTGTGTGTGTGTGTTGCGGGCAGTGTCTGTGTGTGTTGCGGGCAATGTCTGTGTGTGTGTTGCGGGCAGTGTCTGTGTGTGTGGGTGTGTGTGTGTGTGTGTGTGTGTGTGTGTGTGTTGGGGGCAGTGTGTGTGTGTGTGTGTGTTGGGGGCAGTGTGCGTGTGTGTGTGTTGCGGGCAGTGTGTGTGTGTATGTGTGTGTTGTTGGCAGTGTGTGTGTGTGTGTGTGTGTTGGGGGCAGTGTGTGTGTGTGTGTGTGTGTGTGTGTGTTTTGCGCTGTGTGTGTGTGTGTGTGTGTGTGTGTGTTGTTGGCAGTGTGTGTGTGTGTTGTGGGCAGTGTGTGTGTTGCGGGCAGTGTGTGTGTGTGTGTGTTCCGGGCAGTGTGTGTGTTGGGGGCTGTGTGTGAGTGTGTGTTGGGGGCAGTGTGTGTGTGTGTGTGCATGTGTGTGTTGGGGGCAGTGTGTGTGTGTGTGTTGGGGGCAGTGTGTATGTGTGTCTTGGGGCCAGTGTGTGTGTGTGTGTCTTGGGGCCAGTGTGTGTGTGTGTGTTGGGGGCAGTGTGTGTCTGTGTGTTGGGGGCAGTGTGTGTCTGTGTGTTGGGGGCAGTGTGTGTGTGTGTGTTGGGGGCAGTGTGTGTGTGTGTGTTGGGGGCGTTGTGTGTGTGTGTGTTGGGGGCTGTGTGTGTGTGTGTTGCGGGCAGTGTGTGTGTGTATGTTGGGGGCTGTGTGTGTGTGTGTTGGGGGCTGTGTGTGTGTGTTGGGGGCTGTGTGTGTGTGTGTGTGTGTGTGTTGGGGGCAGTGTGTCTGTGTGTGTGTGTGGGGGGCAGAGTGTGTGTGTGTCTGTTGGGGGCAGTGTGTGTGTGTGTGTTGGGGGCAGTGTGTGTGTGTGTGTTGGGGGCAGTGTGTGTGTGTGTGTTGGGGGCTGTGTGTGTGTGTGTTGGGGGCAGTGTGTGTGTGTGTGTATTGCCGGCAGTGTGTGTGTTGCGGGCAGTGTGTGTGTGTTGGGGGCTGTGTGTGTGTGTGTTGGGGGCTGTGTGTGTGTGTGTGTGTGTGTGTGTGTGTGTGTGTGTGTGTGTGTGTGTGTGTTTGTTGGGGGCAGTGTGTGTGTGTGTGTGTGTGTTGGGGGCAGTGTGTGTGTGTGTTGGGGGCAGTGTGTGTGTGTGTGTGTGTGTGTGTGTGTGTGTGTTGGGGGCAGTGTGTGTGTGTGTTGGGGGCAGTGTGTGTGTGTGTTGGGGGCTGTGTGTGTGTGTGCGTTGGGGGCAGTGTGTGTGTGTGTGTGTGTGTGCGTGTGTGTGTTGGGGGCAGTGTGTGTGTGTGTCTTGGGGCCAGTGTGTGTGTGTGTTGGGGGCAGTGTGTGTGTGTGTGTGTGTGTGTGTGTGTGTGTGTGTGTGTTGGGGCCAGTGTGTGTGTGTGTTGGGGGCAGTGTGTGTGTCTGTTGGGGGCAGTGTGTGTGTGTGTGTTGGGGGCTGTGTGTGTGTGTGTGTGTGTGTGTGTGTGTGTGTGTGTGTGTGTGTTGGGGGCTGTGTGTGTGTGTGTTTGGGGCAGTGTGTGTGTGTGTGTTGGGGGCAGTGTGTATGTGTGTCTTGTGGCCAGTGTGTGTGTGTGTGTTGGGGGCTGTGTGTGTGTGTGTTGCGGGCAGTGTGTGTGTGTATGTGTGTGTGTGTGTGTTGGGGGCTGTGTGTGTGTGTTGGGGGCAGTGTGTGTGTGTGTGTGTGTTGGGGGCAGTGTGTCTGTGTGTGTGTGTGGGGGGCAGAGTGTGTGTGTGTGTGTGTTGGGGGCAGTGTGTGTGTGTGTGTTGGGGGCTGTGTGTGTGTGTGTTGGGGGCAGTGTGTGTGTGTGTGTTGGGGGCAGTGTGTGTGTGTGTTGGGGGCAGTGTGTGTGTGTGTTGGGGGCAGTGTGTGTGTGTGTGTGTTGGGGGCAGTGTGTGTTGGGGGCAGTGTGTGTGTGTGTTGGGGGCAGTGTGTGTGTGTGTTGGGGGCAGTGTGTGTGTGTGTGTGTTGGGGGCAGTGTGTGTGTGTGTGTTGGGGGCAGTGTGTGTGTGTGTGTTGGGGGCTGTGTGTGTGTGTGTTGGGGGCAGTGTGTGTGTGTGTGTTGGGGGCAGTGTGTGTGTGTGTTGGGGGCAGTGTGTGTGTGTGTTGGGGGCAGTGTGTGTGTGTGTGTGTTGGGGGCAGTGTGTGTTGGGGGCAGTGTGTGTGTGTGTGTGTTGGGGGCAGTGTGTGTGTGTGTGTTGGGGGCAGTGTGTGTGTGTGTGTTAGGGGCTGTGTGTGTGTGTGTGTGTGTGTGTGTGTGTGTGTGTGTGTGTGTGTGTGTTGGGGGCTGTGTGTGTGTGTGTTGGTGGCAGTGTGTGTGTGTGTGTGTGTGTGTGTGTGTGTGTGTGTGTGTTGGGGGCTGTCTGTGTGTGTGTTGCGGGCAGTGTGTGTGTTTGTGTGTTGCGGGCTGTGTGTGTGTGTTGCGGGCAGTTTGTGTGTGTGTTGCAGGCAGTGTGTGTGTGTGTTGGGGGCTGTCTGTGTGTGTGTTGCGGGCAGTGTGTGTGTGTGTGTTGCGGGCAGTGTGTGTCTGTGTGTTGCGGGCAGTGTGTGTGTGTGTTGCGGGCAGTGTGTGTGTTGGGGGCAGTGTGTGTGTGTGTGTTGGGGGCAGTGTGTGTGTGTGTGTGTGTGTGTGTGTTGGGGGCAGTGTGTGTGTGTGTGTGTTGGGGGCAGTGTGTGTGTGTGTGTGTGTGTGTGTGTTGGGGGCAGTGTGTGTGTGTGTGTTGGGGGCAGTGTGTGTGTGTGTGTTGGGGGCAGTGTGTGTGTGTGTGTTGGGGGCAGTGTGTGTGTGTGTGTTGGGGGCAGTGTGTGTGTTTGTGTGTTGGGGGCAGTGTGTGTGTGTTGGGGGCAGTGTGTGTGTGTGTGTGTTGGGGGCTGTCTGTGTGTGTGTTACGGGCAGTGTATGTGTGTGTGTGTGTTGCGGGCAGTGTCTGTGTGTGTGTGTGTTGCGGGCAGTGTGTGTGTGTGTGTGTTGCGGGCAGTGTGTGTGTGTGTGTGTAATGGGGCCAGTGTGTGTGTGTGTTTGTGTGTTGTGGGTAGTGTGTGTTTGTGTGTGTTGGGGGTTGTGTGTGAGTGTGTGTTCGGGGCTGTGTGTGTGTGTGTGTGTGTGTGTGTGTGTGTGTGTTGGGGGCAGCGTGTGTGTGTGTTTCTTGGGGGCAGTGTGTGTGTGTGTCTTGGGGCCAGTGTGTGTGTGTGTGTTGGGGGCAGTGTGTGTGTGTGTGTGTGTGTGTGTGTTGGGGGCAGTGTGTGTGTGTGTGTGTTGGGGGCTGTGTGTGTGTGTGTGTGTGTGTGTGTGTGTGTTGGGGGCAGTGTGTGTGCGTGTGTGTGTGTGTGTGTGTGTGTGTTGGGGGCAGTGTGTGTGTGTGTGTTTGTGTTGGGGGCAGTATGTGTGTGTTGGGGGCAGTGTGTGTGTGTTGGGGGCAGTGTGTGTGTGTTGGGGGCAGTGTGTGTGTGTGTGTTGCGGGCAGTGTGTGTGTGTGTGTGTGTGTGTTGGGGGCAGTGTGTGTGTGTGTGTTGCGGGCAGTGTGTGTGTGTGTTGCGGGCAGTGTGTGTGTGTGTGTGTGTGTTGGGGGCAGTGTGTGTGTGTGTTGTGGGCAGTTTGTGTGTGTGTGTGTGTGTGTTGGGGGCAGTGTGTGTGTGTGTGTGTTGGGGGCAGTGTGTGTGTGTGTGTTGGGGGCAGTGTGTGTGTGTGTGTTGTGGGCAGTGTGTGTGTGTGTGTTGGGGGCAGTGTGTGTGTGTGTTGGGGGCAGTGTGTGTGTGTGTGTGTGTGTGTGTGTTGGGGGCAGTGTGTGTGTGTGTGTGCGCGTGTGTGTGTTGGGGGCAGTGTGTGTGTGTGTGTGTGTGTGTTGGGGGCAGTGTGTGTGTGTGTCTTGTGGGCAGTGTGTGTGTGTGTCTTGGGGGCAGTGTGTGTGTGTGTGTTGGGGGCTGTGTGTGTGTGTGTGTGTGTGTGTGTGTGTGTGTGTGTGTGTGTTGGGGGCAGTGTGTGTGTGTGTGTGTGTTGGGGGCAGTGTGTGTGTGTGTTTGTGTTGGGGGCAGTGTGTGTGTGTTGGGGGCAGTGTGTGTGTGTGTTGGGGGCAGTGTGTGTGTGTGTTGGGGGCAGTGTGTGTGTGTGTTGGGGGCAGTGTGTGTGTGTGTGTTGTAGGCAGTGTGTGTGTGTGTGTGTTGGGGGCAGTGTGTGTGTGTGTGTTGCGGGCAGTGTGTGTGTGTGTGTGTGTGTGTTGGGGGCAGTGTGTGTGTGTGTGTTGCGGGCAGTGTGTGTGTGTGTGTGTTGCGGGCAGTGTGTGTGTGTGTGTGTTGGGGGCAGTGTGTGTGTGTGTGTGTTGGGGGCAGTGTGTGTGTGTTGGGGGCAGTGTGTGTGTGTGTGTGTGTTGTGGGCAGTGAGTGTGTGTGTGTGTTGGGGGCAGTGTGTGTGTGTGTGTGTGTTGTGGGCATTGTGTGTGTGTGTTGGGGGCAGTGTGTGTGTGTGTGTGTGTTGGGGGCAGTGTGTGTGTGTGTGTGTGTTGGGGGCAGTGTGTGTGTGTGTGTGTTGGGGGCAGTGTGTGTGTGTGTGTGTTGGGGGCAGTGTGTGTGTGTTGGGGGCAGTTTGTGTGTGTGTTGGGGGCAGTGTTTGTGTGTGTGTGTTGCGGGCAGTGTGTGTGTGTGTGTTGCGGGCAGTGTGTGTGTGTGTGTGTGTTTGTGTGTTGCGGGCAGTGTGTGTGTGTGTGTGTTGGGGGCAGTGTGTGTGTGTGTGTGTTGGGGGCAGTGTGTGTGTGTGTGTGTGTTGGGGGCAGTGTGTGTGTGTGTGTGTGTTGGGGGCAGTGTGTGTGTGTGTGTGTGTTGGGGGCAGTGTGTGTGTGTTGGGGGCAGTTTGTGTGTGTGTTGGGGGCAGTGTTTGTGTGTGTGTGTTGCGGGCAGTGTGTGTGTGTGTGTTGCGGGCAGTGTGTGTGTGTGTGTGTTTGTGTGTTGGGGGCAGTGTGTGTGTGTGTGTGTTGGGGGCAGTGTGTGTGTGTGTGTTGGGGGCTGTGTGTGTGTGTGTGCGTTGGGGGCAGTGTGTGTGTGTGTGTGTGTGTGTGTGTGCGTGTGTGTGTTGGGGGCAGTTTGTGTGTGTGTGTGTCTTGGGGCCTGTGTGTGTGTGTGTTGGGGGCAGTGTGTGTGTGTGTGTGTTGGGGGCTCTGTGTGTGTGTGTGTGTGTGTGTGTGTGTGTGTGTGTGTGTTGGGGGCTGTGTGTGTGTGTGTTGGTGGCAGTGTGTGTGTGTGTGTGTGTGTGTGTGTGTGTTGGGGGTTGTCTGTGTGTGTGTTGCGGGCAGTGTGTGTGTGTGTGTGTTGCGGGCTGTGTGTGTGTGTTGCGGGCAGTTTGTGTGTGTGTTGCAGGCAGTGTGTGTGTGTGTTGGGGGCTGTCTGTGTGTGTGTTGCGGGCAGTGTGTGTGTGTGTGTTGCGGGCAGTGTGTGTGTGTGTGTTGCGGGCAGTGTGTGTGTGTGTTGCGGGCAGTGTGTGTGTTGCGGGCAGTGTGTGTGTGTGTGTTGAGGGCAGTGTGTGTGTGTGTGTGTGTGTGTGTGTGTTGGGGGCTGTGCCTGTGTGTGTTGGGGGCTGTGCCTGTGTGTGTTGGGGGCAGTGTGTGTGTGTGTGTGATGGGGGCAGTGTGTGTGTGTGTGTGTTGGGGGCAGTGTGTGTGTGTGTGTGTTGGGGGCAGTGTGTGTGTGTGTGTGTTGGGGGCAGTGTGTGTGTGTGTATTGGGGGCAGTGTGTGTGTGTGTGTGTTGGGGGCAGTGTGTGTGTGTGTGTGTGTGTTGGGGGCAGTGTGTGTGTGTGTGTGTGTGTGTGTGTGTGTGTTGGGGGCAGTGTGTGTGTGTGTGTTGGGGGCAGTGTGTGTGTGTGTGTTGGGGGCAGTGTGTGTGTGTGTGTGTGTGTGTGTGTTGGGGGCAGTGTGTGTGTGTGTGTTGGGGGCAGTGTGTGTGTGTGTGTTGCGGGCAGTGTGTGTGTGTGTGTGTTGCGGGCAGTGTGTGTGTGTGTTGGGGGCAGTGTGTGTGTGTGTGTGTTGGGGGCAGTGTTAGTGTGTGTGTTGGAGGCAGTGTGTGTGTGTGTGTATTGCCGGCAGTGTGTGTGTTGCGGGCAGTGTGTGTGTGTTGGGGGCTGTGTGTGTGTGTGTGTTGGGGGCTGTGTGTGTGTGTTGGGGACTGTGTGTGTGTGTGTGTGTGTGTGTGTGTGTTGGGGGCAGTGTGTCTGTGTGTGTGTGTGTGTGTGTGTGTGTGTGTGTGTTGGGGGCTGTGTGTGTGTGTGTTGGTGGCAGTGTGTGTGTGTGTTGGGGGCTGTGTGTGTGTGTGTGCGTTGGGGGCAGTGTGTGTGTGTGTGTGTGTGTGTGCGTGTGTGTGTTGGGGGCAGTTTGTGTGTGTGTGTGTCTTGGGGCCTGTGTGTGTGTGTGTGTGTTGGGGGCAGTGTGTGTGTGTGTGTGTTGGGGGCAGTGTGTGTGTGTGTGTTGGGGGCAGTGTGTGTGTGTGTGTTAGGGGCTGTGTGTGTGTGTGTGTGTGTGTTGGGGGCTCTGTGTGTGTGTGTGTGTGTGTGTGTTGGGGGCTGTGTGTGTGTGTGTTGGTGGCTGTGTGTGTGTGTGTGTGTGTGTGTGTGTGTGTGTGTTGGGGGTTGTCTGTGTGTGTGTTGCGGGCAGTGTGTGTGTTTGTGTGTTGCGGGCTGTGTGTGTGTGTTGCGGGCAGTTTGTGTGTGTGTTGCAGGCAGTGTGTGTGTGTGTTGGGGGCTGTCTGTGTGTGTTGCAGGCAGTGTGTGTGTGTGTGTTGCGGGCAGTGTGTGTGTGTGTGTTGCGGGCAGTGTGTGTGTGTGTTGCGGGCAGTGTGTGTGTTGCGGGCAGTGTGTGTGTGTGTGTTGCGGGCAGTGTGTGTGTGTGTGTGTGTGTGTGTTGGGGGCTGTGCCTGTGTGTGTTGGGGGCTGTGCCTGTGTGTGTTGGGGGCAGTGTGTGTGTGTGTGTGATGGGGGCAGTGTGTGTGTGTGTGTGTTGGGGGCAGTGTGTGTGTGTGTGTGTTGGGGGCAGTGTGTGTGTGTGTGTGTTGGGGGCAGTGTGTGTGTGTGTGTTGGGGGCAGTGTGTGTGTGTGTGTGTTGGGGGCAGTGTGTGTGTGTGTGTGTGTTGGGGGCAGTGTGTGTGTGTGTGTGTTGGGGGCAGTGTGTGTGTGTTGGGGGCAGTGTGTGTGTGTGTGTGTGTGTGTGTGTGTGTGTTGGGGGCAGTGTGTGTGTGTGTTGGGGGCAGTGTGTGTGTGTGTGTGTTGGGGGCAGTGTGTGTGTGTGTGTGTTGGGGGCAGTGTGTGTGTGTGTGTGTGTGTGTGTGTGTGTGTGTGTTGGGGGCAGTGTGTGTGTGTGTGTGTTGGGGGCAGTGTGTGTGTGTGTGTGTGTGTGTGTTGGGGGCAGTGTGTGTGTGTGTGTTGCGGGCAGTGTGTGTGTGTGTTGGGGGCAGTGTGTGTGTGTGTGTGTTGGGGGCTGTGTGTGTGTGTGTTGGGGGCTGTGTGTGTGTGTGTTGGGGGCAGTGTGTGTGTGTGTGTTGGGGGCTGTGTGTGTGTGTGTTGGGGGCAGTGTGTGTGTGTGTGTGTTGGGGGCAGTGTTTGTGTGTGTGTTGGAGGCAGTGTGTGTGTGTGTGTATTGCCGGCAGTGTGTGTGTTGCGGGCAGTGTGTGTGTGTTGGGGGCTGTGTGTGTGTGTGTTGGGGACTGTGTGTGTGTGTGTGTGTGTGTGTGTGTTGGGGGCAGTGTGTGTGTGTGTGTGTGTGTGTGTGTGTGTGTGTTGGGGGCAGTGTGTCTGTGTGTGTGTGTGTGTGTGTGTGTGTGTGTTGGGGGCTTTGTGTGTGTGTGTTGGTGGCAGTGTGTGTGTGTGTTGGGGGCTGTGTGTGTGTGTGTGCGTTGGGGGCAGTGTGTGTGTGTGTTGGGGGCAGTTTGTGTGTGTGTGTGTCTTGGGGCCTGTGTGTGTGTGTGTTGTTGGCAGTTTGTGTGTGTGTGTGTTGGGGGCAGTGTGTGTGTGTGTGTGTGTGTGTGTGTTTTGCGCTGTGTGTGTGTGTGTGTGTGTGTGTGTGTGTGTGTGTGTGTGTGTTGTGGGCAGTGTGTGTGTTGCGGGCAGTGTGTGTTTTGGGGGCTGTGTGTGAGTGTGTGTTTGGGGCAGTGTGTGTGTGTGTGTGCGTGTGTGTGTTGGGGGCAGTGTGTGTGTGTGTGTTGGGGGCAGTGTGTATGTGTGTCTTGGGGCCAGTGTGTGTGTGTGTGTTTGGGGCAGTGTGTGTCTGTGTGTTGGGGGCAGTGTGTGTGTGTGTGTGTGTCTTGGGGGCAGTGTGTGAGTGTGTGTTGGGGGCAGTGTGTGTGTGTGTGTGTGTGTGTGTGTGTGTTGGGGGCAGTGTGTGTGTGTGTGTGTGTTGGGGGCAGTGTGTGTGTGTGTGTGTGTGTTGGGGGCAGTGTGTGTGTGTGTGTTGGGGGCAGTGTGTATGTGTGTCTTCGGGCCATTATGTGTGTGTGTGTTGGGGGCAGTGTGTGTCTGTGTGTTGGGGGAAGTGTGTGTGTGTGTCTGTGTGTTGGGGGCAGTGTGTGTGTGTGTGTGTGTGTGTGTCTTTTGGGCAGTGTGTGTGTGTGTGTTGGGGGCAGTGTGTGTGTGTGTGTTTGGGGCAGTGTGTGTGTGTGTGTTGGGGGCAGTGTGTGTGTGTGTGTGTGTTGGGGGCAGTGTGTGTGTGTGTGTGTTGGGGGCAGTGTGTGTGTGTGTGTGTGTGTGTTGGGGGCAGTGTGTGTGTGTGTGTTGGCGGCAGTGTGTGTGTGTGTGTTGGGGGCAGTGTGTGTGTGTGTTGGGGGCAGTGTGTGTGTGTGTTGGGGGCAGTGTGTGTGTGTGTGTTGGGGGCAGTGTGTGTGTGTGTGTTGGGGGCTGTGTGTGTGTGTGTGTTGGGGGCTGTGTGTGTGTGTGTTGGGGCCTGTGAGTGTGTGTGTTGTTGGCAGTGTGTGTGTGTGTGTGTGTTGGGGGCAGTGTGTGTGTGTGTTTGTGTGTGTGTAGCGGGCAGTGTCTGTGTGTGTTGCAGGCAATGTCTGTGTGTGTGTTGCGGGCAGTGTGTGTGTGTGTGTGGGTGTGTTGCGGGCAGTGTGTGTGTGTGTGTGTGTGTGTGTGTGTTGGGGGCAGTGTGTGTGTGTGTGTGTGTGTGTGTGTGTTGGGGGCAGTGTGTGTGTGTGTGTGTTGGGGGCAGTGTGCGTGTGTGTGTGTTGCGGGCAGTTTGTGTGTGTATGTGTGTGTTGGGGGCTGTGTGTGTGTGTGTGTGTGTGTGTGTGTGTGTGTGTGTGTGTGTGTTGGGGGCAGTGTGTGTGTGTGTCTTGGGGCCAGTGTGTGTGTGTGTGTTGTTGGCAGTTTGTGTGTTGGGGGCAGTGTGTGTGTGTGTGTGTGTGTGTGTGTGTGTGTGTGTGTGTGTGTGTGTGTGTGTGTTTTGCGCTGTGTGTGTGTGTGTGTGTTTTTTTGTTGGCAGTGTGTGTGTGTGTTGTGGGCAGTGTGTGTGTTGCGGGCAGTGTGTGTGTGTGTGTGTGTTGCGGGCAGTGTGTGTGTTGGGGGCTGTGTGTGTGTGTGTGTGCGTGTGTGTGTTGGGGGCAGTGTGTGTGTGTGTCTTGGGGCCAGTGTGTGTGTGTGTGTTGGGGGCAGTGTGTGTCTGTGTGTTGGGGGCAGTGTGTGTGTGTGTTTGTTGGGGGCAGTGTGTGTGTGTGTGTGTGTTGGGGGCAGTGTGTGTGTGTGTGTTGGGGGCTGTGTGTGTGTGTGTGTTGCGGGCAGTGTGTGTGTGTGTGTATGTTGGGGGCTGTGTGTGTGTGTGTTGGGGGCTGTGTGTGTGTGTTGGGGGCTGTGTGTGTGTGTGTGTGTGTGTGTTGGGGGCAGTGTGTCTGTGTGTGTGTGTGGGGGGCAGAGTGTGTGTGTGTCTGTTGGGGGCAGTGTGTGTGTGTGTGTTGGGGGCTGTGTGTGTGTGTGTTGGGGGCAGTGTGTGTGTGTGTGTGTGTTGGGGGCAGTGTGCGTGTGTGTGTGTTGCGGGCAGTGTGTGTGTGTGTGTGTTGGCGGCTGTGTGTTGGGGGCAGTGTGTGTGTGTGTTGGGGGCAGTTTGTGTGTGTGTGTGTCTTGGGGCCTGTGTGTGTGTTGTTGGCAGTTTGTGTGTGTGTGTGTTGGGGGCAGTGTGTGTGTGTGTGTGTGTGTGTGTTTTGCGCTGTGTGTGTGTGTGTGTGTGTGTGTGTGTGTGTGTGTGTGTGTTGTGGGCAGTGTGTGTGTTGCGGGCAGTGTGTGTGTTGGGGGCTGTGTGTGAGTGTGTGTTTGGGGCAGTGTGTGTGTGTGTGTTGGGGGCAGTGTGTGTGTGTGTCTTGGGGCCAGTGTGTGTGTGTGTGTTGGGGGCAGTGTGTGTCTGTGTGTTGGGTCAGTGTGTGTGTGTGTGTGTGTGTGTGTCTTGAGGGCAGTGTGTGAGTGTGTGTTGGGGGCAGTGTGTGTGTGTGTGTGTGCGTGTGTGTGTTGGGGGCAGTGTGTGTGTGTGTGTGTTGGGGGCAGTGTGTGTGTGTGTCTGTGTGTGTCTTGGGGGCAGTGTGTGTGTGTGTGTTTGGGGCAGTGTGTGTGTGTGTGTTGGGGGCAGTGTGTGTGTGTGTGTGTGTTGGGGGCAGTGTGTGTGTTGGGGGCAGTGTGTGTGTGTTGGTGGCAGTGTGTGTGTGTGTTTGTGTGTGTGTGTGTGTGTGTTGGGGGCAGTGTGTGTGTGTGTGTGTTGGGGGCAGTGTGTGTGTGTGTGTGTGTGTGTGTGTGTGTGTGTGTGTGTGTTGGGGGCAGTGTGTGTGTGTGTGTTGGGGGCAGTGTGTGTGTGTGTGTTGGGGGCAGTGTGTGTGTGTGTGTTGGGGGCAGTGTGTGTGTGTGTGTGTTGGGGGCAGTGTGTGTGTGTGTGTTGGGGGCTGTGTGTGTGTGTGTTGGGGCCTGTGAGTGTGTGTGTTGTTGGCAGTGAGTGTGTGTGTGTGTGTGTGTGTTGGGGGCAGTGTGTGTGTGTGTGTGTGTTGCGGGCAGTGTCTGTGTGTGTTGCGGGCAATGTCTGTGTGTGTGTTGCGGGCAGTGTCTGTGTGTGTGGGTGTGTGTGTGTGTGTGTGTGTGTGTGTGTGTTGGGGGCAGTGTGTGTGTGTGTGTGTTGGGGGCAGTGTGCGTGTGTGTGTGTTGCGGGCAGTGTGTGTGTGTATGTGTGTGTTGTTGGCAGTGTGTGTGTGTGTGTGTGTGTTGCGGGCAGTGTGTGTGTGTGTTGCGGGCAGTGTGTGTGTTGCGGGCAGTGTGTGTGTGTGTGTTGCGGGCAGTGTGTGTGTGTGTGTGTGTGTGTGTTGGGGGCTGTGCCTGTGTGTGTTGGGGGCTGTGCCTGTGTGTGTTGGGGGCAGTGTGTGTGTGTGTGTGATGGGGGCAGTGTGTGTGTGTGTGTGTTGGGGGCAGTGTGTGTGTGTGTGTGTTGGGGGCAGTGTGTGTGTGTGTGTGTTGGGGGCAGTGTGTGTGTGTGTGTTGGGGGCAGTGTGTGTGTGTGTGTGTTGGGGGCAGTGTGTGTGTGTGTGTGTGTTGGGGGCAGTGTGTGTGTGTGTGTGTTGGGGGCAGTGTGTGTGTGTTGGGGGCAGTGTGTGTGTGTGTGTGTGTGTGTGTGTGTGTGTGTGTGTGTGTGTTGGGGGCAGTGTGTGTGTGTGTTGGGGGCAGTGTGTGTGTGTGTGTGTTGGGGGCAGTGTGTGTGTGTGTGTGTTGGGGGCAGTGTGTGTGTGTGTGTGTGTGTGTGTGTGTGTGTGTTGGGGTCAGTGTGTGTGTGTGTGTGTTGGGGGCAGTGTGTGTGTGTGTGTGTGTGTGTGTTGGGGGCAGTGTGTGTGTGTGTGTTGCGGGCAGTGTGTGTGTGTGTTGGGGGCAGTGTGTGTGTGTGTGTGTTGGGGGCTGTGTGTGTGTGTGTTGGGGGCTGTGTGTGTGTGTGTTGGGGGCAGTGTGTGTGTGTGTGTGTGTGTTGGGGGCTGTGTGTGTGTGTGTTGGGGGCAGTGTGTGTGTGTGTGTGTTGGGGGCAGTGTTTGTGTGTGTGTTGGAGGCAGTGTGTGTGTGTGTGTATTGCCGGCAGTGTGTGTGTTGCGGGCAGTGTGTGTGTGTTGGGGGCTGTGTGTG
>NC_081364.1:64204918-64219918 GCF_030684315.1 Stegostoma tigrinum | reverse complement strand
AGTGTGTGTGTGTGTGTGTGTGTGTGTGTGTGTGTGTGTGTTGGGGGCAGTGTGTCTGTGTGTGTGTGTGGGGGGCAGAGTGTGTGTGTGTGTGTGTTGGGGGCAGTGTGTGTGTGTGTGTTGGGGGCTGTGTGTGTGTGTGTTGGGGGCAGTGTGTGTGTGTGTGTTGGGGGCAGTGTGTGTGTGTGTTGGGGGCAGTGTGTGTGTGTGTTGGGGGCAGTGTGTGTGTGTGTGTGTTGGGGGCAGTGTGTGTTGGGGGCAGTGTGTGTGTGTGTTGGGGGCAGTGTGTGTGTGTGTGTGTTGGGGGCAGTGTGTGTGTGTGTGTTGGGGGCAGTGTGTGTGTGTGTGTTGGGGGCTGTGTGTGTGTGTGTTGGGGGCAGTGTGTGTGTGTGTGTTGGGGGCAGTGTGTGTGTGTGTTGGGGGCAGTGTGTGTGTGTGTTGGGGGCAGTGTGTGTGTGTGTGTGTTGGGGGCAGTGTGTGTTGGGGGCAGTGTGTGTGTGTGTGTGTTGGGGGCAGTGTGTGTGTGTGTGTTGGGGGCAGTGTGTGTGTGTGTGTTAGGGGCTGTGTGTGTGTGTGTGTGTGTGTGTGTGTGTGTGTGTGTGTGTGTGTTGGGGGCTGTGTGTGTGTGTGTTGGTGGCAGTGTGTGTGTGTGTGTGTGTGTGTGTGTGTGTGTGTTGGGGGCTGTCTGTGTGTGTGTTGCGGGCAGTGTGTGTGTTTGTGTGTTGCGGGCTGTGTGTGTGTGTTGCGGGCAGTTTGTGTGTGTGTTGCAGGCAGTGTGTGTGTGTGTTGGGGGCTGTCTGTGTGTGTGTTGCGGGCAGTGTGTGTGTGTGTGTTGCGGGCAGTGTGTGTCTGTGTGTTGCGGGCAGTGTGTGTGTGTGTTGCGGGCAGTGTGTGTGTTGGGGGCAGTGTGTGTGTGTGTGTTGGGGGCAGTGTGTGTGTGTGTGTGTGTGTGTGTGTTGGGGGCAGTGTGTGTGTGTGTGTGTTGGGGGCAGTGTGTGTGTGTGTGTGTGTGTGTTGGGGGCAGTGTGTGTGTGTGTGTTGCGGGCAGTGTGTGTGTGTGTGTTGCGGGCAGTGTGTGTGTGTGTGTTGGGGCCAGTGTGTGTGTGTGTGTTGGGGGCAGTGTGTGTGTGTGTGTGTGTGTGTTGCGGGCAGTGTGTGTGTGTGTGTGTGTGTGTTGGGGGCTGTGTGTGTGTGTGTGTGTGTTGGGGGCTCTGTGTGTGTGTGTGTGTGTGTGTTGGGGGCTGTGTGTGTGTGTGTTGGGGGCAGTGTGTGTGTGTGTGTGTTGGTGGCAGTGTGTGTGTGTGTGTGTTGGTGGCAGTGTGTGTGTGTGTGTGTTGTGGTGGCAGTGTGTGTGTGTGTGTTGGGGGCTGTCTTTGTGTGTGTTGCGGGCAGTGTGTGTGTGTGTTGCGGGCAGTGTGTGTGTGTGTGTGTGTTGCGGGCAGTGTGTGTGTGTGTTGCGGGCAGTGTGTGTGTGTTGCGGGCAGTGTGTGTGTGTTGCGGGCAGTGTGTGTGTGTGTGTTGGGGGCTGTGTGTGTGTGTGTTGGGGGCAGTGTGTGTGTGTGTGTGTGTGTGTTGGGGGCAGTGTGTGTGTGTGTGTGTTGGGGGCAGTGTGTGTGTGTGTGTTGGGGGCAGTGTGTGTGTGTGTGTTGGGGGCAGTGTGTGTGTGTGTGTTGGGGGCTGTGTGTGTGTGTGTGTGTGTGTGTGTGTGTGTGTGTGTGTGTGTGTGTGTTGGGGGCTCTGTGTGTGTGTGTGTGTGTGTGTGTGTGTGTGTGTTGGGGGCTGTGTGTGTGTGTGTTCGGGGCAGTGTGTGTGTGTGTGTTGCGGGCAGTGTGTGTGTGTGTGTGTGTGTGTGTGTTGGGGGCTGTGCCTGTGTGTGTTGGGGGCTGTGCCTGTGTGTGTTGGGGGCAGTGTGTGTGTGTGTGTGATGGGGGCAGTGTGTGTGTGTGTGTGTTGGGGGAAGTGTGTGTGTGTGTGTGTTGGGGGCTGTGTGTGTGTGTGTGTTGGGGGCAGTGTGTGTGTGTGTGTGTTGGGGGCAGTGTGTGTGTGTGTGTGTGTGTGTGTGTGTGTGTGTTGCGGGCAGTGTGTGTGTGTGTTGCGGGCAGTGTGTGAGTGTGTGTGTTGGGGGCTGTGTGTGTGTGTGTTGGGGGCTGTGTGTGTGTGTGTTGGGGGCTGTGTGTGTGTGTGTGTTGGGGGCTGTGTGTGTGTGTGTTGGGGGCAGTGTGTGTGTGTGTGTGTTGGGGGCTGTGTGTGTGTGTGTTGGGGGCAGTGTGTGTGTGTTGGGGGCAGTGTTTGTGGGTGTGTTGGAGGCAGTGTGTGTGTGTGTGTATTGCCGGCAGTGTGTGTGTTGCGGGCAGTGTGTGTGTGTTGGGGGCTGTGTGTGTGTGTGTTGGGGGCTGTGTGTGTGTGTTGGGGACTGTGTGTGTGTGTTGGGGGCTGTGTGTGTGTGTGTGCGTTGGGGGCAGTGTGTGTGTGTGTGTGTGTGTGTGCGTGTGTGTGTTGGGGGCAGTGTGTGTGTGTGTCTTGGGGCCAGTGTGTGTGTGTGTTGGGGGCAGTGTGTGTGTGTGTGTGTGTGTGTGTTGGGGCCAGTGTGTGTGTGTGTTGGGGGCAGTGTGTGTGTGTGTGTGTGTGTGTGTGTTGGGGGCAGTGTGTGTGTGTGTTGGGGGCTGTGTGTGTGTGTGTTTGGGGCAGTGTGTGTGTGTGTGTTGGGGGCAGTGTGTATGTGTGTCTTGTGGCCAGTGTGTGTGTGTGTGTTGGGGGCTGTGTGTGTGTGTGTTGCGGGCAGTGTGTGTGTGTGTGTGTGTGTGTGTTGGGGGCTGTGTGTGTGTGTGTGTGTGTGTGTGTGTGTGTGTGTGTGTGTGTGTGTGTGTGTGTTGGGGGCAGTGTGTCTGTGTGTGTGTGTTGGGGGCAGTGTGTCTGTGTGTGTGTGTGGGGGGCAGAGTGTGTGTGTGTGTGTTGGGGGCAGTGTGTGTGTGTGTGTTGGGGGCAGTGTGTTAGTGTGTGTGTGTGTGTGTTGGGGGCAGTGTGTGTGTGTGTTGGGGGCAGTGTGTGTGTGTGTTGGGGGCAGTGTGTGTGTTTGTTGGGGGCAGTGTGTGTGTGTGTGTGTTGGGGGCAGTGTGTGTGTGTGTGTGTTGGGGGCAGTGTGTGTGTGTGTGTTGGGGGCAGTGTGTGTGTGTGTGTGTTGGGGGCAGTGTGTGTGTGTGTGTTAGGGGCTGTGTGTGTGTGTGTGTGTGTTGGGGTCTCTGTGTGTGTGTGTGTGTGTGTGTTGGTGGCAGTGTGTGTGTGTGTTGGTGGCAGTGTGTGTGTGTGTGTGTGTGTGTGTGTTGGGGGCTGTCTGTGTGTGTGTTGCGGGCAGTGTGTGTGTTTGTGTGTTGCGGGCTGTGTTTGTGTGTGTGTTGCACGCAGTGTGTGTGTGTGTTGGGGGCTGTCTGTGTGTGTGTTGCGGGCAGTGTGTGTGTGTGTGTTGCGGGCAGTGTGTGTGTGTGTGTGTTGCGGGCAGAGTGTGTGTGTGTTACGGGCAGTGTGTGTGTTACGGGCAGTGTGTGTGTTGCGGGCAGTGTGTGTGTTGCGGGCAGTGTGTGTGTGTGTGTTGCGGGCAGTGTGTGTGTGTGTGTTGCGGGCAGTGTGTGTGTGTGTGTGTGTGTGTGTGTGTGTGTGTGTGTGTGTTGGGGGCTGTGCCTGTGTGTGTTGGGGGCAGTGTGTGTGTGTGTGTGATGGGGGCAGTGTGTGTGTGTGTGTGTGTGTGTGTGTGTGTGTGTGTGTGTGTGTGTGTGTTGGGGGCAGTGTGTGTGTGTGTGTGTGTGTGTGTGTGTTGGGGGCAGTGTGTGTGTGTGTTGGGGGCAGTGTGTGTGTGTGTTGGGGGCAGTGTGTGTGTGTGTTGGGGGCAGTGTGTGTGTGTGTGTGTGTGTTGGGGGCAGTGTGTGTGTGTGTGTGTTGGGGGCAGAGTGTGTGTGTGTGTGTGTGTGTTGGGGGCAGTGTGTGTGTGTGTGTTGCGGGCAGTGTGTGTGTGTGTGTTGCGGGCAGTGTGTGTGTATGTGTTGGGGCCAGTGTGTGTGTGTGTGTTGGGGGCAGTGTGTGTGTGTGTGTTGGGGGCAGTGTGTGTGTGTGTGTGTGTGTGTGTGTTGGGGGCTGTGTGTGTGTGTGTGTGTGTGTGTTGGGGGCTCTGTGTGTGTGTGTTTGTGTGTTGGGGGCTGTGTGTGTGTGTGTTGGGGGCAGTGTGTGTGTGTGTGTGTGTGTGTGTATGTTGGTGGCAGTGTGTGTGTGTGTGTGTTGGTGGCAGTGTGTGTGTGTGTGTGTGTGTTGTGGTGGCAGTGTGTGTGTGTGTGTTGGGGGCTGTCTTTGTGTGTGTTGCGGGCAGTGTGTGTGTGTGTTGCGGGCAGTGTGTGTGTGTGTGTTGCGGGCAGTGTGTGTGTGTGTTGCGGGCAGTGTGTGTGTGTTGCGGGCAGTGTGTGTGTGTGTGTTGGGGGCTGTGTGTGTGTGTGTTGGGGGCAGTGTGTGTGTGTGTGTGTGTGTGTTGGGGGCAGTGTGTGTTTGTGTGTTGGAGGCAGTCTGTGTGTGTGTGTTGGGGGCAGTGTGTGTGTGCGCGTGTGTGTGTGTTGGGGGCAGTGTGTGTGTGTGTGTGTTGGGGGCAGTGTGTGTGTGTGTGTGTTGGGGCAGTGTGTGTGTGTGTGTGTTGGGTCAGTGTGTGTGTGTGTGTGTGTGTGTGTGTGTGTGTGTTGGGGGCAGTGTGTGTGTGTGTGTGTGTGTGTGTGTGTGTTGCGGGCCATGTGTGTGTGTGTGTGTGTGTGTGTGTGTTGCGGGCAGTGTGTGTGTGTGTGTGTTGCGGGCAGTGTGTGTGTGTGTGTGTGTGTGTGTGTGTGTGTTGGGGGCAGTGTGTGTGTGTGTGTGTTGGGGGCAGTGTGTGTGTGTGTGTGTGTGTGTTGGGGGCAGTGTGTGTGTGTGTGTGTTGGGGGCAGTGTGCGTGTGTGTGTGTTGCGGGCAGTGTGTGTGTGTGTGTTGGCGGCTGTGTGTGTGTGTGGTGTGTGTGTGTGTGTGTGTGTGTGTGTGTGTGTGTGTGTGTGTGTGTGTGTGTGTGTTGGGGGCAGTGTGTGTGTGTGTTGGGGGCAGTTTGTGTGTGTGTGTGTCTTGGGGCCTGTGTGTGTGTGTGTGTTGTTGGCAGTTTGTGTGTGTGTGAGTTGGGGGCAGTGTGTGTGTGTGTGTGTGTGTTTTGCGCTGTGTGTGTGTGTGTTGTGGGCAGTGTGTGTGTTGCGGGCAGTGTGTGTGTTGCGGGCAGTGTGTGTGTTGCGGGCAGTGTGTGTGTTGGGGGCTGTGTGTGAGTGTGTGTTGGGGGCAGTGTGTGTGTGTGTGTGTGCGTGTGTGTGTTGGGGGCAGTGTGTGTGTGTGTGTTGGGGGCAGTGTGTATGTGTGTCTTGGGGCCAGTGTGTGTGTGTGTGTTGGGGGCAGTGTGTGTCTGTGTTGTGGGGGCAGTGTGTGTGTGTGTGTGTGTCTTGGGGGCAGTGTGTGAGTGTGTGTTGGGGGCAGTGTGTGTGTGTGTGTGCGTGTGTGTGTTGGGGGCAGTGTGTGTGTGTGTGTTGGGGGCAGTGTTTATGTGTGTCTTTGGGCCATAGTGTGTGTCTGTGTGTTGGGGGCAGTGTGTGTGTGTGTGTGTGTGTGTGTCTTGGGGCAGTGTGTGTGTGTGTGTTTGGGGCAGTGTGTGTGTGTGTGTGTTGGGGGCAGTGTGTGTGTGTGTGTTGGGGGCTGTGTGTGTGTGTGTGTGTGTGTGTGTGTGTGTGTGTGTTGGGGGCAGTGTGTGTGTGTTGGGGGCAGTGTGTGTGTGTGTGTGTGTGTGTGTTGGGGGCAGTGTGTGTGTGTGTGTTGGGGGCAGTGTGTGTGTGTGGTGGGGGCAGTGTGTGTGTGTGTGTGTGTGTGTGTGTGTGTGTGTTGGGGGCAGTGTGTGTGTGTGTTGGGAGCAGCGTGTGTGTGTGTTGGGGGCAGTGTGTGTGTGTGTGTTGGGGGCTGTGTGTGTGTGTGTGTTGGCGGCTGTGTGTGTGTGTGTTGGGGGCTGTGTGTGTGTGTGTGTTGGTGGCTGTGTGTGTGTGTGTGTGTGTTGGGGCCTGTGAGTGTGTGTGTTGGGGGCAGTGTGTGTGTGTGTGTGTGTGTGTGTGTGTGTGTGTGTGTGTGTGTTGGGGGCAGTGTGTGTGTTGGGGGCTGTCTGTGTGTGTGTTGCGGGCAGTGTGTGTGTGTGTGTGTGTGTGTGTTTTGCGGGCAGTGTCTGTGTGTGTGTTGCGGGCAGTGTCTGTGTGTGTTGCGGGCAATGTCTGTGTGTGTGTTGCGGGCAGTGTCTGTGTGTGTGAGTGTGTTGCGGGCAGTGTGTGTGTGTGTGTGTGTGTGTGTGTGTGTGTGTGTGTGTTGGGGGCAGTGTGTGTGTGTGTGTGTGTGTTGGGGGCAGTGTGTGTGTGTGTGTTGGGGGCAGTGTGTGTGTGTGTGTGTGTGTGTTGGGGGCAGTGTGTGTGTGTGTGTGTGTTGGGGGCAGTGTGTGTGTGTGTGTTGCGGGCTGTGTGTGTGTGTGTCTGTTGGGGGCAGTATGTGTGTGTGTGTGTTGGGGGCAGTGTGCGTGTGTGTGTGTTGCGGGCAGTGTGTGTGTGTGTGTGTTGGCGGCTGTGTGTGTGTGTGTGTGTGTGCGTGTGTGTGTGTTGGGGGCAGTGTGTGTGTGTGTTGGGGGCAGTTTGTGTGTGTGTGTGTGTCTTGGGGCCTGTGTGTTTGTGTGTGTTGTTGGCAGTTTGTGTGTGTGTGAGTTGGGGGCAGTGTGTGTGTGTGTGTGTGTGTTTTGCGCTGTGTGTGTGTGTGTTGTGGGCAGTGTGTGTGTTGCGGGCAGTGTGTGTGTTGCGGGCAGTGTGTGTGTTGGGGGCTGTGTGTGAGTGTGTGTTGGGGGCAGTGTGTGTGTGTGTGTGTGCGTGTGTGTGTTGGGGGCAGTGTGTGTGTGTGTGTTGGGGGCAGTGTGTATGTGTGTCTTGGGGCCAGTGTGTGTGTGTGTGTTGGGGGCAGTGTGTGTCTGTGTGTTGGGGGCAGTGTGTGTGTGTGTGTCTTGGGGGCAGTGTGTGAGTGTGTGTTGGGGGCAGTGTGTGTGTGTGTGTGCGTGTGTGTGTTGGGGGCAGTGTGTGTGTGTGTGTTGGGGGCAGTGTGTATGTGTGTCTTTGGGCCATAGTGTGTCTCTCTGTGTTGGGGGCAGTGTGTGTGTGTGTCTGTGCGTTGGGGGCAGTGTGTGTGTGTGTGTGTGTGTGTGTGTGTGTGTCTTGGGGCAGTGTGTGTGTGTGTGTTGGGGGCAGTGTGTATGTGTGTCTTTGGGCCATAGTGTGTGTCTGTGTGTTGGGGGCAGTGTGTGTGTGTGTCTGTGTGTTGGGGGCAGTGTGTGTGTGTGTGTGTGTGTGTGTGTGTGTGTGTCTTGGGGCAGTGTGTGTGTGTGTGTTTGGGGCAGTGTGTGTGTGTGTGTTGGGGGCAGTGTGTGTGTGTGTGTGTTGGGGGCAGTGTGTGTGTGTGTGTGTGTGTGTGTGTGTGTGTGTTGGGGGCAGTGTGTGTGTGTTGGGGGCAGTGTGTGTGTGTGTGTGTGTGTGTGTTGGGGGCAGTGTGTGTGTGTGTTGGGGGCAGTGTGTGTGTGTGGTGGGGGCAGTGTGTGTGTGTGTGTGTGTGTGTGTGTGTGTGTGTGTTGGGGGCAGTGTGTGTGTGTGTTGGGAGCAGTGTGTGTGTGTGTTGGGGGCAGTGTGTGTGTGTGTGTTGGGGGCTGTGTGTGTGTGTATGTTGGCGGCTGTGTGTGTGTGTTGGGGGCTGTGTGTGTGTGTGTGTTGGTGGCTGTGTGTGTGTGTGTGTGTGTGTGTGTTGGGGCCTGTGAGTGTGTGTGTTGGGGGCAGTGTGTGTGTGTGTGTGTGTGTGTGTGTGTGTGTGTGTGTGTGTGTGTGTGTGTGTGTGTGTGTTGGGGGCAGTGTGTGTGTTGGGGGCTGTCTGTGTGTGTGTTGCGGGCAGTGTGTGTGTGTGTGTGTGTGTGTGTGTGTTTTGCGGGCAGTGTCTGTGTGTGTGTTGCGGGCAGTGTCTGTGTGTGTTGCGGGCAATGTCTGTGTGTGTGTTGCGGGCAGTGTCTGTGTGTGTGGGTGTGTTGCGGGCAGTGTGTGTGTGTGTGTGTGTGTGTGTGTGTGTGTTGGGGGCAGTGTATGTGTGTGTGTGTTGGGGGCAGTGTGTGTGTGAGTGTGTTGGGGGCAGTGTGCGTGTGTGTGTGTTGCGGGCAGTGTGTGTGTGTGTGTTGGGGGCTGTGTGTGTGTGTGTGTGTGTGTGTGTGTGTGTTGGGGGCAGTGTGTGTGTGTGTCTTGGGGCCAGTGTGTGGGTGTGTGTTGTTGGCAGTTTGTGTGTGTGTGTGTTGGGGGCAGTGTGTGTGTGTGTGTGTTTTGCGCTGTGTGTGTGTGTGTGTGTGTGTTGGTGGCAGTGTGTGTGTGTGTTGTGGGCAGTGTGTGTGTTGTGGGCAGTGTGTGTGTGTGAGTGTGTGTTGGGGGCAGTGTGTGAGTGTGTGTTGGGGGCAGTGTGTGTGTGTGTGTTGGGGGCATTGTGTGTGTGTGTGTTGGGGGCAGTGTGTGTGTGTGTGTTGGGGGCTGTGTGTCTGTGTGTGTGTGTGTTGGGGGCTGTGTGTGTGTGTGTGTCTTGGGGCCTGTGAGTGTGTGTGTTGGGGGCAGTGTGTGTGTGTGTGTTGGGGCCTGTGAGTGTGTGTGTTGGGGGCAGTGTGTGTGTGTTGGGGGCAGTGTGTGTGTTGGGGGCTGTCTGTGTGTGTGTTGGTGGCAGTGTGTGTGTGTGTGTGTGTGTGTGTGTGTGTGTGTTGCGGGCAGTGTCTGTGTGTGTGTTGCGGGCAGTGTCTGTGTGTGTTGCGGGCAATGTCTGTGTGTGTGTTGCGGGCAGTGTCTGTGTGTGTGGGTGTGTTGCGGGCAGTGTGTGTGTGTGTGTGTGTGTGTGTGTGTGTTGGGGGCAGTGTGTGTGTGTGTGTTGGGGGCAGTGTGTGTGTGTGTGTGTTGGGGGCAGTGTGCGTGTGTGTGTGTTGGGGGCAGTGTGCGTGTGTGTGTGTTGGGGGCTGTGTGTGTGTGTGTGTGTGTGTGTGTGTGTGTGTGTGTGTGTTGGGGGCAGTGTGTGTGTGTGTCTTGGGGCCAGTGTGTGGGTGTGTGTTGTTGGCAGTTTGTGTGTGTGTGTGTTGGGGGCAGTGTGTGTGTGTGTGTTTTGCGCTGTGTGTGTGTGTGTGTGTTGTGGGCAGTGTGTGTGTTGCGGGCAGTGTGTGTGTGTGTGTGTGTTGCGGGTAGTGTGTGTGTTGGGGGCTGTGTGTGAGTGTGTGTTGGGGGCAGTGTGTGTTGGGGGCAGTGTGTGTGTGTGTGTTGGGGGCAGTGTGTGTGTGTGTCTTGGGGCCAGTGTGTGTGTGTGTCTTGGGGCCAGTGTGTGTGTGTGTGTTGGGGGCAGTGTGTGTGTGTGTGTTGGGGGCAGTGTGTGTGTGTGTGTGTGTTGGGGGCAGTGTGTGTGTGTGTGTTGGGGGCTGTGTGTGTGTGTGTTGCGGGCAGTGTGTGTGTGTGTATGTTGGGGGCTGTGTGTGTGTGTTGGGGGCTGTGTGTGTGTGTGTTGGGGGCTGTGTGTGTGTGTGTTGGGGGCAGTGTGTGTGTGTGTGTGTGTGTGTGTGTGTGTTGGGGGCAGTGTGTCTGTGTGTGTGTGTGGGGGGCAGAGTGTGTGTGTGTCTGTTGGGGGCAGTGTGTGTGTGTGTTGGGGGCAGTGTGTGTGTGTGTGTTGGTGGCAGTGTGTGTGTGTGTGTGTTGGGGGCAGTGTTTGTGTGTGTGTTGGAGGCAGTGTGTGTGTGTGTGTCATGGCGCCAGTGTGTGTGTGTTGCGGGCAGTGTGTGAGTGTGTGTGTTGCGGGCAATGTGTGTGTGTTGGGGGCTGTGTGTGTGTGTGTTGGGGGCTGTGTGTGTGTGTGTTGGGGGCAGTGTGTTTGTGTGTGTGTGTGTGTGTGTGTTGGGGGCAGTGTGTCTGTGTGTGTGTGGGGGGGGCAGAGTGTGTGTGTGTGTGTTGGGGGCTGTGTGTGTGTGTTGGGGACAGTGTGTGTGTGTTGGGGGCTGTGTGTGTGTGTGTTGGGGGCAGTGTGTGTGTGTGTGTGTGTGTGTGTGTGTTGGGGGCTGTGTGTGTGTGTGTGTGTGTGTGTGTGTTGGGGGCAGTGTGTGTGTGTGTTGGGGGCTGTGTGTGTGTGTGTGCGTTGGGGGCAGTGTGTGTGTGTGTGTGTGTGCGTGTGTGTGTTGGGGGCAGTGTGTGTGTGTGTTGGGGGCAGTCTGTGTGTGTGTGTGTGTGTGTGTGTGTTGGGGGCAGTGTGTGTGTGTTTTGGCGGCTGTGTGTGTGTGTGTTGGGGGCTCTGTGTGTGTGTGTGTGTGTGTGTGTGTTGGGGGCTCTGTGTGTGTGTGTGTGTGTGTGTGTGTGTTGGGGGCAGTGTGTGTGTGTGTGTGTGTTGGGGGCTGTGTGTGTGTGTGTTGGGGGCAGTGTGTGTGTGTGTGTTGGGGGCTGTGTGTATGTGTGTCTTGTGGCCAGTGTGTGTGTGTATGTGTTGGGGGCAGCGTGTGTCTGTGTGTTGGGGGCACTGTGTGTGTGTGTGTTGGGGGCTGTGTGTGTGTGTGTTGCGGGCAGTGTGTGTGTGTGTGTGTTGGGGGCTGTGTGTGTGTGTGTTGGGGGCAGTGTGTGTGTGTGTGTGTGTGTGTTGGGGGCAGTGTGTGTGAGTGTGTGTGTGTGTGTTGGGGGCAGTGTGTCTGTGTGTGTGTGTGGGGGGCAGAGTGTGTGTGTGTGTGTTGGGGACAGTGTGTGTGTGTGTGTTGGGGGCAGTGTGTGTGTGTGTGTTGGGGGCAGTGTGTGTGTGTGTGTTGGGGGCAGTGTGTGTGTGTGTGTGTGTAGGGGGCAGTGTGTGTGTGTGTGTGTTGGGGGCAGTGTGTGTGTGTGTTGGGGGCAGTGTGTGTGTGTGTTGGGGGCAGTGTGTGTGTGTGTGTTGGGGGCAGTGTGTGTGTGTGTGTGTGTGTTGGGGGCAGTGTGTGTGTGTGTGTGTGTGTGTTGGGGGCAGTGTGTGTGTGTGTGTTAGGGGCTGTGTGTGTGTGTGTGTGTGTTGGGGGCTCTGTGTGTGTGTGTGTGTGTGTGTGTGTTGGGGGCTGTGTGTGTGTGTGTTGGTGGCAGTGTGTGTGTGTGTGTTGGGGGCTGTCTGTCTGTGTGTTGCGGGCAGTGTGTGTGTTTGTGTGTTGCGGGCAGTGTGTGTGTTTGTGTGTTGCGGGCTGTGTGTGTGTGTGTTGCGGGCAGTTTGTGTGTGTGTTGCAGGCAGTGTGTGTGTGTGTGTTGGGGGCTGTCTGTGTGTGTGTTGCGGGCAGTGTGTGTGTGTGTGTTGCGGGCAGTGTGTGTGTGTGTGTGTTGCGGGCAGTGTGTGTGTGTGTGTTGCGGGCAGTGTGTGTGTGTGTGTTGGGGGCAGTGTGTGTGTGTGTGTTGGGGGCAGTGTGTGTGTGTGTGTTGGGGACAGTGTGTGTGTGTGTGTGTGTGCGTGTGTGTTGGGGACAGTGTGTGTGTGTGTGTGTTGGGGGCAGTGTGTGTGTGTGTGTGTTGGGGGCAGTGTGTGTGTGTGTGTGTGTTGCGGGCAGTGTGTGTGTGTGTGTGTGTTGGGGGCTGTGCCTTTGTGTGTTGGGGGCAGTGTGTGTGTGTGTGTGTGATGGGGGCAGTGTGTGTGTGTGTGTGTGTGTGTGTTGGGGGCAGTGTGTGTGTGTGTGTGTGTGTGTGTGTGTGTGTGTGTGTGTGTGTGTGTGTGTGTGTTGGGGGCAGTGTGTGTGTGTGTGTTGCGAGCAGTGTGTGTGTGTTTGTTGGGGCCAGTGTGTGTGTGTGTGTGTTGGGGGCAGTGTGTGTGTGCGTGTGTGTTGGGGGCAGTGTGTGTGTGTGTGTGTGTGTGTGTTGAGGGCTGTGTGTGTGTGTGTGTGTGTTGGGGGCTGTGTGTGTGTGTGTGTGTGTGTGTGTGTTGGGGGCTCTGTGTGTGTGTTGGGGGCTGTGTGTGTGTGTGTTGAGGGCAGTGTGTGTGTGTTGGTGGCAGTGTGTGTGTGTGTTGGTGGCAGTGTGTGTGTGTGTGTGTGTGTTGGTGGCAGTGTGTGTGTGTGTGTTGGGGGCTGTCTGTGTGTGTGTTGCGGGTAGTGTGTGTGTTTGTGTGTTGCGGGCAGTGTGTGTGTGTGTGTTGCGGGCAGTTTGTGTGTGTGTGTTGCGGGCAGTGTGTGTGTGTGTTGCGGGCACTGTGTGTGTGTGTTGGGGTCTGTCTGTGTCTGTGTTGCGGGCAGTGTGTGTGTGTGTTGCGGGCAGTGTGTGTGTGTGTGTGTGTGTGTTTTGCGGGCAGTGTGTGTGTGTGTTGCGGGCAGTGTGTGTGTGTGTTTTGGGGGGTGTGTGTGTGTGTGTTGGGGGCAGTGTGTGTGTGTGTGTTGGGGGCAGTGTGTGTTTGTGTGTTGGAGGCAGTCTGTGTGTGTGTGTTGGGGGCAGTGTGTGTTTGTGTGTGTTGGTGGCAGTGGGTGTGTGTGTGTTGTGGGCAGTGTGTGTGTGTGTGTGTTGGGGGCAGTGTGTGTGTGTGTGTGTGTGTGTGTGTGTTGCGGGCAGTGTGTGTGTGTGTTGGGGGCAGTGTGTGTGTGTGTGTGTTGGGGGCTGTGTGTGTGTGTGTGTGTGTGTGTGTGTGTGTGTGTGTGTGTGTTGGGGGCTGTCTGTGTGTGTGTGTGTGTGTTGAGGGCTGTCTGTGTGTGTGTTGCGGGCAGTGTGAGTGTGTGTGTGTTGCGGGCACTGTGTGTGTGTGTGTTGCGGGCAGTGTGTGTGTGTGTGTGTGTGTGTGTGTGTGTTGCGGGCAGTGTGTGTGTGTGTGTTGCGGGCAGTGTGTGTGTGTGTGTGTTGCGGGCAGTGTGTGTGTGTGTGTGTTGCGGGCAGTGTGTGTGTGTGTGTGTGTGTTGGGGGCAGTGTGTGTGTGTGTGTTGCGGGCAGTGTGTGTGTGTGTGTGTGTTGGGGGCAGTGTGTGTGTGTGTGTGTGTGTTGGGGGCAGTGTGTGTGTGTGTGTTGGGGGCAGTGTGTGTGTGTGTGTGTGTGTTGGGGGCAGTGTGTGTGTGTGTGTGTTGCGGGCAGTGTGTGTGTGTGTGTTGGGGCCAGTGTGTGTGTGTGTGTGTGTTGGGGGCTGTGTGTGTGTGTGTTGGGGGCAGTGTGTGTGTGTGTGTTGGGGGCTGTCTGTGTGTGTGAGTGTGTGTGTTGGGGGCAGTGTATGTGTGTGTGTGTGTGTGTTGGGGGCAGTGTGTGTGTGTGTGTGTGTGTGTGTGTGTGTGTGTTGGGGGCTGTGTGTGTGTGTGTGTGTGTGTGTGTGTTGGGGGCTCTGTGTGTGTGTGTGTGTTGGGGGCTGTGTGTGTGTGTGTTGGGGGCAGTGTGTGTGTGTGTGTGTGTGTGTGTGTGTGTGTTGGTGGCAGTGTGTGTGTGTGTGTTGGGGGCTGTCTGTGTGTGTGAGTGTGTGTGTTGGGGGCTGTGTGTGTGTGTGTGTGTGTGTGTGTTGGGGGCAGTGTGTGTGTGTGCGTGTGTCTGAGTGTGTTGGGGGCAGTGTGTGTGTGTGTGTGTTGCGGGCAGTGTGTGTGTGTTGCGGGCAGTGTGTGTGTGTGTGTTGGGGGCAGTGTGTGTGTGTGTTGGTGGCTGTGTGTGTGTGTGTTGCGGGCTGTGTGTGTGTGTGTTGCGGGCAGTGTGTGTGTCTGTTGGGGGCAGTGTGTGTGTGTGTGTGTTGGTGGCAGTGTGTGTGTGTGTGTGTTGGGGGCTGTCTGTGTGTGTGTTGCGGGCAGTGTGTGTGTTTGTGTGTTGCGGGCAGTGTGTGTGTGTGTGTTGCGGGCAGTGTGTGTGTGTGTTGGGGTCTGTCTGTGTCTGTGTTGCGGGCAGTGTGTGTGTGTGTTGCGGGCAGTGTGTGTGTGTGTGTGTGTGTTGCGGGCAGTGTGTGTGTGTGTTGCGGGCAGTGTGTGTGTGTTTTGGGGGCAGTGTGTGTGTGTGTGTTGGAGGCAGTGTGTGTGTGTGTGTTGGTGGCAGTGTGTGTGTGTGTGTGTGTTGCGGGCTGTGTGTGTGTTGCGGGCAGTGTGTGTGTGTGTGTGTTGGGGGCAGTGCCTGTGTGTGTTGGGGGCTGTGTGTGTGTGTTTGTGTGTTGGGGGCAGTGTGTGTGTGTGTGTGTGTGTTGGGGGCAGTGTGTGTGTGTGTGTGTGTGTGTGTTGGGGGCAGTGTGTGTGTGTTGGGGGCAGTGTGTGTGTGTGTGTGTGTGTGTGTGTGTGTGTGTGTGTGTGTGTTGGGGGCAGTGTGTGTGTGTGTGCTGCGGGCAGTGTGTGTGTGTGTTGCGGGCAGTGTGTGTGTGTGTGTGTTGGCGGCTGTCTGTGTGTGTGTTGCGGGCAATGTGAGTGTGTGTGTGTGTTGCGGGCAGTGTGTGTGTGTGTGTGTGTGTTGCGGGCAGTGTGTGTGTGTGTGTGTGTGTTGCGGGCAGTCTGTGTGTGTGTTGCGGGCAGTGTGTGTGTGTGTGTTGCGGGCAGTGTGTGTGTGTGTGTTGCGGGCAGTGTGTGTGTGTGTTGCGGGCAGTGTGTGTGTGTTGCGGGCTGTGTGTGTGTGTGTTGGGGGCACTGTGTGTGTGTGTGTTGGGGGCTGTGTGTGTGTGTGTTGCGGGCAGTGTGTGTGTGTGTGTTGGGGGCTGTGTGTGTGTGTGTTGGGGGCAGTGTGTGTGTGTGTGTGTGTGTTGGGGGCAGTGTGTGTGTGTGTGTGTTGGGGGCAGTGTGTCTGTGTGTGTGTGTTGGGGGCAGTGTGTCTGTGTGTGTGTGGGGGGGGCAGAGTGTGTGTGTGTGTGTGTTGGGGACAGTGTGTGTGTGTGTGTTGGGGGCAGTGTGTGTGTGTGTGTTGGGGGCAGTGTGTGTGTGTGTGTGTGTGTGTAGGGGGCAGTGTGTGTGTGTGTGTGTGTTGGGGGCAGTGTGTGTGTGTT
>NC_081364.1:64192418-64194918 GCF_030684315.1 Stegostoma tigrinum | reverse complement strand
TGTGTGTGTTGCGGGCACTGTGTGTGTGTGTTGCGGGCACTGTGTGTGTGTGTGTTGCGGGCACTGTGTGTGTGTGTTGCGGGCAGTGTGTGTGTGTGTGTGTTTCGGGCAGTGTGTGTGTGTGTTGCGGGCACTGTGTGTGTGTGTGTTGGGGGCAGTGTGTGTGTGTGTTGCGGGCAGTGTGTGTGTGTGTGTGTTGGGGGCAGTGTGTGTGTGTGTGTTGCGGGCAGTGTGTGTGTGTGTGTTGCGGGCAGTGTGTGTGTGTGTGTTGCGGGCAGTGTGTGTGTGTGTGTGTGTTGCGGGCTGTGTGTGTGTGTGTTGCGGGCGGTGTGTGTGTGTGTTGGGGGCAGTGTGTGTGTGTGTGTGTGTGTTGCGGGCAGTGTGTGTGTGTGTGTGTGTGTGTGTTGGGGGCTGTGCCTGTGTGTGTTGGGGGCTGTGCATGTGTGTGTTGGGGGCTGTGCCTGTGTGTGTTGGGGGCAGTGTGTGTGTGTCTTGGGGCCAGTGTGTGTGTGTGTGTGTGTGTTGGGGGCAGTGTGTGTGTGTGTGTGTGTGTGTGTGTTGGGGGCAGTGTGTGTGTGTGCGTGTGTCTGTGTGTGTGGGGGCAGTGTGTATGTGTGTGTTGCGGGCAGTGTGTGTGTGTGTGTGTTGCGGGCAGTGTGTGTGTGTTGCGGGCAGTGTGTGTGTGTGTGTGTGTGTTGGGGGCTGTGCCTGTGTGTGTTGGGGGCAGTGTGTGTGTGTGTGTGTGATGGGGGCAGTGTGTGTGTGTGTGTGTGTGTGTGTGTTGGGGGCAGTGTGTGTGTGTGTGTGTTGGGGGCAGTGTGTGTGTGTGTGTGTGTTGGGGGCAGTGTGTGTGTGTGTGTGTTGGGGCCAGTGTGTGTGTGTGTGTGTTGGGGGCAGTGTGTGTGTGTGTGTGTGTGTTGGGGGCAGTGTGAGTGTGTGTGTGTGTGTGTGTTGGGGGCTGTGTGTGTGTGTGTGTGTGTGTGTTGGGGGCTCTGTGTGTGTGTGTGTGTGTTGTGGGCTGTGTGTGTGTGTGTTGGGGGCAGTGTGTGTGTGTGTGTGTGTGTGTGTTGGTGGCAGTGTGTGTGTGTGTGTGTTGGTGGCAGTGTGTGTGTGTGTGTTGGGGGCTGTCTGTGTGTGTGAGTGTGTGTGTTGGGGGCAGTGTGTGTGTGTGTGTGTGTGTGTGTGTGTGTGTGTGTGTGTGTTGGGGGCAGTGTGTGTGTGTGCGCGTGCGTCTGAGTGTGTTGGGGGCAGTGTGTGTGTGTGTGTGTTGCGGGCAGTGTGTGTGTGTGTGTTGCGGGCAGTGTGTGTGTTGGGGGCTGTGTGTGTGTGTGTGTTGGGGGCAGTGTGTGTGTGTGTGTGTTGGTGGCAGTGTGTGTGTGTGTGTTGCGGGCTGTGTGTGTGTGTGTTGCGGGCAGTGTGTGTGTCTGTTGGGGGCAGTGTGTGTGTGTGTGTGTGTGTGTTGGTGGCATTGTGTGTGTGTGTGTTGGTGGCAGTGTGTGTGTGTGTGTTGGGGGCTGTCTGTGTGTGTGTTGCGGGCAGTGTGTGTGTTTGTGTGTTGCGGGCAGTGTGTGTGTGTGTGTTGCGGGCAGTGTGTGTGTGTGTTGGGGTCTGTCTGTGCCTGTGTTGCGGGCAGTGTGTGTGTGTGTTGCGGGCAGTGTGTGTGTGTGTGTGTGTTGCGGGCAGTGTGTGTGTGTGTTGCGGGCAGTGTGTGAGTGTGTGTTGGGGGCAGTGTGTGTGTGTGTGTGTGTTGGGGGCAGTGTGTGTGTGTGTGCGTGTTGGGGGCAGTGGGTGTGTGTGTGTTGTGGGCAGTGTGTGTGTGTGTGTTGCGGGCAGTGTGTGTGTGTGTGTTGCGGGCAGTGTGTGTGTGTGTGTGTTGGGGGCAGTGCCTGTGTGTGTTGGGGGCTGTGTGTGTGTGTGTGTTGGGGGCAGTGTGTGTGTGTGTGTGTGTGTGTGTGTGTGTTGGGGGCAGAGAGTGTGTGTGTGTGTGTGTGTGTGTGTGTGTGTGTGTGTGTGTGTGTGTGTGTGTTGGGGGCAGTGTGTGTGTGTGTGTTGCGGGCTGTGTGTGTGTGTTGCGGGCAGTTTGTGTGTGTGTTGCAGGCAGTGTGTGTGTGTGTTGGGGGCTGTGTGTGTGTGTGTTGCGGGCAGTGTGTGTGTGTGTGTGTTGCGGGCAGTGTGTGTGTGTGTGTTGCGGGCAGTGTGTGTGTGTGTGTTGCGGGCAGTGTGTGTGTGTGTGTTGGGGACAGTGTGTGTGTGTGTGTGTGTGTGTGTGTGTTGGGGACAGTGTGTGTGTGTGTGTGTGTTGGGGGCAGTGTGTGTGTGTGTGTTGCGGGCAGTGTGTGTGTGTGTGTGTGTGTGTGTGTTGGGGGCTGTGCCTGTGTGTGTTGGGGGCAGTGTGTGTGTGTGATGGGGGCAGTGTGTGTGTGTGTGTGTGTGTGTGTGTGTGTGTTGGGGGCAGTGTGTGTGTGTGTGTTGCGAGCAGTGTGTGTGTGTTTGTTGGGGC
>NC_081364.1:64164918-64187418 GCF_030684315.1 Stegostoma tigrinum | reverse complement strand
GTTGCGGGCAGTGTGTGTGTGTGTGTGTTGCGGGCAGTGTGTGTGTGTGTGTGTGTGTGTTGCGGGCAGTCTGTGTGTGTGTTGCGGGCAGTGTGTGTGTGTGTGTTGCGGGCAGTGTGTGTGTGTGTGTTTCGGGCAGTGTGTGTGTGTGTGTTGCGGGCAGTGTGTGTGTGTGTTGCGGGCTGTGTGTGTGTGTTGCGGGCTGTGTGTGTGTGTGTTGGGGGCAGTGTGTTTGTGTGTGTGTGTGTTGGGGGCAGTGTGTGTGTGTGTGTGTTGGGGGCAGTGTGTGTGTGTGTTGCGGGCAGTGTGTGTGTGTGTGTTGGGGTCTGTGCCTGTGTGTGTTGGGGGCAGTGTGTGTGTGTGTGTGTGTGTGTGTGTGTCTTGGGGCCAGTGTGTGCGTGTGTGTGTGTTGGGGGCAGTGTGTGTGTGTGTGTGTTGGGGGCAGTGTGTGTGTATGTGTGTGTGTGTGTGTGTGTGTGTGTGTGTCTGTGTGTGTTGGGGGCAGTGTGTGTATGTGTCATTTGGCGAGTGTGTGTGTGTGTGTGTTGCGGGCAGTGTGTGTGTGTGTGTGTTGCGGGCAGTGTGTGTGTGTGTTGCGGGCAGTGTGTGTGTGTGTTGCGGGCTGTGTGTGTGTGTGTGTGTTGGGGGCTGTGTGTGTGTGTTGGGGGCAGTGTGTGTGTGTGTTGGGGGCAGTGTGTGAGTGTGTGTGTGTGTTGGTGGCAGTGTGTGTGTGTGTGTGTTGCGGGCAGTGTGTGTGTCTGTTGGGGGCAGTGTGTGTGTGTGTGTGTGTGTGTGTGTGTGTGTGTGTGTGTGTGTTGGCGGCAGTGTGTGTGTGTGTGTTGGTGGCAGTGTGTGTGTGTGTGTTGGGGGCTGTCTGTGTGTGTGTTGCGGGCAGTGTGTGTGTTTGTGTGTTGCGGGCAGTGTGTGTGTGTGTGTGTTGCGGGCAGTGTGTGTGTGTGTTGCGGGCAGTGTGTGTGTGTGTTGCGGGCAGTGTGTGTGTGTGTGTGTTGCGGGCAGTGTGTGTGTGTGTTGGGGGCAGTGTGTGTGTGTGTTGGGGGCAGTGTGTGTGTGTGTTGGGGGCAGTGTGTGTGTGTGTTGGGGGCAGTGTTTGTGTGTGTGTTGGAGGCAGTGTGTGTGTGTGTGTTGGGGGCAGTGTGTGTGTGTGTTGGGGGCAGTGGGTGTGTGTGTGTTGTGGGCAGTGTGTGTGTGTGTGTGTTGCGGGCAGCGTGTGTGTGTGTGTGTGTGTTGGGGGCTGTGCCTGTGTGTGTTGGGGGCTGTGTGTGTGTGTGTGTTGGGGGCTGTGTGTGTGTGTGTGTTGGGGGCAGTGTGTGTGTGTGTGTGTTGGGGGCAGTGTGTGTGTGTGTGTGTTGGGGGCAGTGTGTGTGTGTGTGTGTGTGTGTGTGTGTGTTGGGGGCAGTGTGTGTGTGTGTGTTGGGGGCAGTGTGTGTGTGTGTGTGTTGGGGGCAGTGTGTGTGTATGTGTGTGTGTGTGTGTGTTGCGGGCAGTGTGTGTGTATGTGTGTGTGTGTGTGTGTGTGTTGCGGGCAGTGTGTGTGTGTGTGTGTTGGGGGCAGTGTGTGTGTGTTGGGGGCAGTGTGTGTGTGTTGAGGGCTGTCTGTGTGTGTGTTGCGGGCAGTGTGAGTGTGTGTGTGTTGCGGGCACTGTGTGTGTGTGTGTTGCGGGCACTGTGTGTGTGTGTTGCGGGCACTGTGTGTGTGTGTGTTGCGGGCAGTGTGTGTGTGTGTGTGTTTCGGGCAGTGTGTGTGTGTGTTGCGGGCACTGTGTGTGTGTGTGTTGCGGGCAGTGTGTGTGTGTGTGTGTGTGTGTTGGGGGCAGTGTGTGTGTGTGTTGCGGGCAGTGTGTGTGTGTGTGTGTTGGGGGCAGTGTGTGTGTGTGTGTGTTGCGGGCAGTGTGTGTGTGTGTGTGTTGCGGGCAGTGTGTGTGTTGCGGGCAGTGTGTGTGTTGCGGGCTGTGTGTGTGTGTGTTGCGGGCGGTGTGTGTGTGTGTTGGGGGCAGTGTGTGTGTGTGTGTGTGTTGCGGGCAGTGTGTGTGTGTGTGTTGCGGGCTGTGTGTGTGTGTGTGTGTGTTGGGGGCTGTGCCTGTGTGCGTTGGGGGCTGTGCCTGTGTGTGTTGGGGGCAGTGTGTGTGTGTCTTGGGGCCAGTGTGTGTGTGTGTGTGTGTGTGTGTGTGTGTGTGTGTGTGTGTGTGTGTGTGTGTGTGTGTGTGTGTGTGTGTTGGGGGCAGTGTGTGTGTGTGCGTGTGTCTGTGTGTGTTGGGGGCAGTGTGTATGTGTGTGTTGGGGGCAGTGTGTATGTGTGTGTTGCGGGCAGTGTGTGTGTGTGTGTGTTGCGGGCAGTGTGTGTGTGTTGCGGGCAGTGTGTGTGTGTGTGTGTTGGGGGCTGTGCCTGTGTGTGTTGGGGGCTGTGTGTGTGTGTGTGTGTGTGTGTGTGTGTGTGTGTGTGTGTGTGTGTTGGGGGCAGTGTGTGTGTGTGTGTGTTGGGGGCAGTGTGTGTGTGTGTGTGTGTTGCGGGCAGTGTGTGTGTGTGTGTTGGGGCCAGTGTGTGTGTGTGTGTTGGGGGCAGTGTGTGTGTGTGTGTGTGTGTGTGTGTTGGGGGCAGTGTGAGTGTGTGTGTGTGTGTGTGTGTGTGTGTGTGTGTGTTGGGGGCTGTGTGTGTGTGTTGGGGGCTCTGTGTGTGTGTGTGTGTGTTGGGGGCTGTGTGTGTGTGTGTTTTGGGGCAGTGTGTGTGTGTGTGTGTGTGTGTTGGTGGCAGTGTGTGTGTGTGTGTTGGTGGCAGTGTGTGTGTGTGTGTTGGGGGCTGTCTGTGTGTGTGAGTGTGTGTGTTGGGGGCAGTGTGTGTGTGTGTGTGTGTGCGCGTGTGTCTGAGTGTGTTGGGGGCAGTGTGTGTGTGTGTGTGTTGCGGGCAGTGTGTGTGTGTTGCGGGCAGTGTGTGTGTGTTGCGGGCAGTGTGTGTGTGTGTGTGTTGGGGGCTGTGTGTGTGTGTGTGTTGGGGGCAATGTGTGTGTGTGTGTGTGTTGGTGGCAGTGTGTGTGTGTGTGTTGCGGGCTGTGTGTGTGTGTGTTGCGGGCAGTGTGTGTGTCTGTTGGGGGCAGTGTGTGTGTGTGTGTGTGTTGGTGGCAGTGTGTGTGTGTGTGTTGGTGGCAGTGTGTGTGTGTGTGTTGGGGGCTGTCTGTGTGTGTGTTGCGGGCAGTGTGTGTGTTTGTGTGTTGCGGGCAGTGTGTGTGTGTGTGTTGCGGGCAGTGTGTGTGTGTGTTGGGGTCTGTCTGTGTCTGTGTTGCGGGCAGTGTGTGTGTGTGTAGCGGGCAGTGTGTGTGTGTGTGTGTGTGTTGCGGGCAGTGTGTGTGTGTGTTGCGGGCAGTGTGTGTGTGTGTTGCGGGCTGTGTGTGTGTGTGTTGGGGGCAGTGTGTGTGTGTGTTGGAGGCAGTGTGTGAGTGTGTGTTGGGGGCAGTGTGTGTGTTGGGGGCAGTGGGTGTGTGTGTGTTGTGGGCAGTGTGTGTGTGTGTGTGTTGCGGGCAGTGTGTGTGTGTGTGTGTGTGTGTTGCGTGCAGTGTGTGTGTGTGTTGCGGGCAGTGTGTGTGTGTGTTGCGGGCAGTGTGTGTGTGTTTTGTGGGCTGTGTGTGTGTGTGTTGGGGGCAGTGTGTGTGTGTGTTGGAGGCAGTGTGTGAGTGTGTGTTGGGGGCAGTGTGTGTGTGTGTGTGTTGGGGGCAGTGGGTGTGTGTGTGTTGTGGGCAGTGTGTGTGTGTGTGTTGCGGGCAGTGTGTGTGTGTGTGTTGCGGGCAGTGTGTGTGTGTGTGTGTTGGGGGCAGTGCCTGTGTGTGTTGGGGGCTGTGTGTGTGTGTTTGTGTGTTGGGTGCAGTGTGTGTGTGTGTGTGTGTGTGTGTGTGTGTTGGGGGCAGTGTGTGTGTGTGTGCTGCGGGCAGTGTGTGTGTGTGTTGCGGGCAGTGTGTGTGTGTGTGTGTGCTGGCGGCTGTCTGTGTGTGTGTTGCGGGCAATGTGAGTGTCTGTGTGTTGCGGGCAGTGTGTGTGTGTGTGTGTGTGTGTTGCGGGCAGTGTGTGTGTGTGTGTGTTGCGGGCAGTGTGTGTGTGTTGCGGGCAGTCTGTGTGTGTGTTGCGGGCAGTGTGTGTGTGTGTGTTGCGGGCAGTGTGTGTGTGTGTGTTGCGGGCAGTGTGTGTGTGTGTTGGGGGCAGTGTGCGTGTGTGTGTGTTGGGGGCAGTGTGCGTGTGTGTGTGTTGCGGGCTGTGTGTGTGTGTGTTGGGGGCAGTGTGTGTGTGTGTTTGTGTGTGTGTGTGTGTGTTGGGGGCAGTGTGTGTGTGTGTGTTGGGGGCAGTGTGTGTGTGTGTTGCGGGCAGTGTGTGTGTGAATGTTGGGGGCTGTGCCTGTGTGTGTTGGCGGCAGTGTGTGTGTGTGTCTTGGGGCCAGTGTGTGTGTGTGTGTGTGTTGGGGGCAGTGTGTGTGTGTGTGTGTGTGTGTTGGGGGCAGTGTGTGTGTGTGTGTGTGTGTCTGTGTGTGTGTGTGTCTGTGTGTGTTGGGGGCAGTGTGTGTGTGTGTCATGGGGGCAGTGTGTGTGTGTGTCATGGGGCGAGTGTGTGTGTGTGTGTTGCGGGCAGTGTGTGTGTGTGTGTGTTGGGGGCAGTGTGCGTGTGTGTGTGTTGCGGGCTGTGTGTGTGTGTGTTGGGGGCTGTGTGTGTTGGGGGCAGTGTGTGTGTGTGTGTTGGGGGCAGTGTGTGTGTGTGTTGCGGGCAGTGTGTGTGTGAATGTTGGGGGCTGTGCCTGTGTGTGTTGGCGGCAGTGTGTGTGTGTGTCTTGGGGCCAGTGTGTGTGTGTGTGTGTGTTGGGGGCAGTGTGTGTGTGTGTGTGTGTTGGGGGCAGTGTGTGTGTGTGTGTGTGTGTGTGTGTGTGTCTGTGTGTGTGTGTGTCTGTGTGTGTTGGGGGCAGTGTGTGTGTGTGTCATGGGGGGCAGTGTGTGTGTGTGTCATGGGGCTAGTGTGTGTGTGTGTGTTGCGGGCAGTGTGTGTGTGTGTGTGTGTTGCGGGCTGTGTGTGTGTGTGTGTGTTGGGGGCTGTGTGTCTGTGTGTTGGGGGCAGTGTGGGTGTGTGTGTGTCTTGGTGGCAGTGTGTGTGTGTGTGTGTTGCGGGCTGTGTGTGTGTGTGTTGCGGGCAGTGTGTGTGTCTGTTGGGGGCAGTGTGAGTGTGTGTGTGTGTGTGTTGGTGGCAGTGTGTGTGTGTGTTGGGGGCTGTCTGTGTGTGTGTTGCGGGCAGTGTGTGTGTTTGTGTGTTGCGGGCAGTGTGTGTGTGTGTGTTGCGGCAGTGTGTGTGTGTGTTGGGGTCTGTATGTGTCTGTGTTGCGGGCAGTGTGTGTGTGTGTTGCGGGCAGTGTGTGTGTGTGTGTGTTGCGGGCAGTGTGTGTGTGTGTTGCGGGCAGTGTGTGTGTGTGTTGGGGGCTGTGTGTGTGTGTGTTGGGGGCAGTGTGTGTGTGTGTGTTGGGGGCAGTGTGTGAGTGTGTGTTGGAGGCAGTGTGTGAGTGTGTGTTGGGGGCAGTGTGTGTGTGTGTTGGGGGCTGTGTGTGTGTGTGTGTTGGGGGCAGTGTGTGTGTGTGTGTGTGTGTTGGGGGCAGTGTGTGTGTGTGTGTGTGTGTGTTGGGAGCAGTGTGTGTGTGTGTGTGTGTGTGTTGGGGGCAGTGTGTGTGTGTGTGTTGGGGGCAGTGTGTGTGTGTGTGTTGGGGGCAGTGTGTGTGTGTGTGTTGCGGGCAGTGTGTGTGTGTGTGTTGGGGGCTGTCTGTGTGTGTGTTGCGGGCAGTGTGAGTGTGTGTGTGTTGCGGGCACTGTGTGTGTGTGTGTGTGTGTTGCGGGCACTGTGTGTGTGTGTGTGTTGGGGGCAGTGTGTGTGTGTGTGTTGCGGGCAGTGTGTGTGTGTTGCGGGCTGTGTGTGTGTGTGTTGCGGTCTGTGTGTGTGTGTGTTGGGGGCAGTGTGTGTGTGTGTGTGTGTGTTGGGGGCAGTGTGTGTGTGTGTTGCGGGCAGTGTGTGTGTGTGTGTGTGTTGCGGGCAGTGTGTGTGTGTGTGTGTTGGGGGCTGTGCCAGTGTGTGTGTGTGTGTGTGTCTTGGGGCCAGTGTGTGCGTGTGTGTGTGTGTTGGAGGCAGTGTGTGTGTGTGTGTGTCTGTGTCTGTGTGTGTTGGGGGCAGTGTGTGTGTGTGTCATGGGGCCAGTGTGTGTGTGTGTGTTGCGGGCAGTGTGTGTGTTGCGGGCAGTGTGTGTGTGTGTGTGTGTTGGGGGCTGTGTGTGTGTGTGTGTGTTGGGGGCAGTGTGTGTGTGTGTTGGTGGCAGTGTGTGTGTGTGTGTGTGTTGCGGGCTGTGTGTGTGTGTGTGTTGCGGGCAGTGTGTGTGTGTGTTGGGGGCAGTGTGTGTTGGTGGCAGTGTGTGTGTGTGTGTGTGTGTGTGTGTGTGTGTTGGGGGCTGTGTGTGTGTGTGTTGCGGGCAGTGTGTGTGTGTGTGTTTGGGGCTGTTTGTGTGTGTTGGGGGCAGTGTGTGTGTGTGCACGTGAGTGTTTTGGGGGCAGTGTGTGTGAGTGTCTTGGGGGCAGTGTGTGTGTGTGTGTTGGGGGCAGTGTGTGTGTTTGTGTGTTGGGGGCAGTGTGTGTGTTTGTGTGTTGGGGGCAGTGTGTGTGTGTGTGTGTGTGTGTGTGTTTGTGTGTGTGTGTGTTGGGGGCAGTGTGTGTGTGTGTGTGTTGGGGGCAGTGTGTGTGTGTGTTGTGGGCAGTGTGTGTGTGTGTGTGTGTGTGTGTTGCGGGCAGTGTGTGTGTGTGTGTGTGTGTGTTTGTGTGTGTGTGTGTTGGGGGCAGTGTGTGTGTGTGTGTGTGTTGGGGGCAGTGTGTGTGTGTGTTGTGGGCAGTGTGTGTGTGTGTGTGTGTGTTGCGGGCAGTGTGTGTGTGTGTGTGTTGGGGGCTGTGCCTGTATGTGTTGTGGGCAGTGTGTGTGTGTGTGTGTGTGTGTGTCTTGGGGCCTGTGTGTGTGTGTGTGTGTGTGTGTGTATGTGTTGGGGGCAGTGTGTGTGTGTGTGTTGGGGGCAGTGTGTGTGTGTGTGTGTGTGTGTGTGTTGGGGGCAGTGTGTGTGTGTGTGTGTTGGGGGCAGTGTGTGTGTGTGTGTGTGTGTGTGTGTGTGTGTGTTGCGGGCAGTGTTTGTGTGTGTGTTGAGGCCAGTGTGTGTCTATGTGTTGGGGGCTGTGTGTGTGTGTGTTGGGGGCAGTGTGTGTGTGTGTGTGTGTGTGTGTGTGTGTGTGTGTGTGTGTGTGTGTTGGGGGCTCTGTGTGTGTGTGTGTGTGTGTGTTGGGGGCAGTGTGTGTGTGTGTGTGTGTGTGTGTGTTGCGGGCAGTGTGTGTGTGTGTTGCGGGCAGTGTGTGTGTGTGTTGGGTGCTGTGTGTGTGTGTCTTGGGGGCAGTGTGTGTGTGTGTTGGGGGCAGTGTGTGTGTGTGTGTTGGGGGCAGTGTGTGTGTGTGTTGGGGGCAGTGTGTGTGTGTGTGTGTGTGTGTGTTGCGGGCTGTGTGTGTATGTGTGTTGCGGGCAGTGTGTGTGTGTGTTGGGGGCAGTGTGTGTTGGTGGCAGTGTGTGTGTGTGTGTGTGTGTGTGTGTGTGTGTGTTGGGGCTGTGTGTGTGTGTGTTGCGGGCAGTGTGTGTGTGTGTGTGTTGCGGGCAGTGTGTGTGTGTGTGTGTTTGGGGCTGTGTGTGTGTGTTGGGGGCAGTGTGTGTGTGTGCACGTGTGTGTGTTGGGGGCAGTGTGTGTGTGTGTCTTGGGGGCAGTGTGTGTGTGTGTGTTGGGGGCAGTGTGTGTGTTTGTGTGTTGGGGGCAGTGTGTGTGTGTGTGTGTGTGTTTGTGTGTGTGTGTGTTGGGGGCAGTGTGTGTGTGTGTGTGTTGGGGGCAGTGTGTGTGTGTGTTGCCGGCAGTGTGTGTGTGTGTGTGTGTTGCGGGCAGTGTGTGTGTGTGTGTGTTGGGGGCTGTGCCTGTGTGTGTTGTGGGCAGTGTGTGTGTGTGTGTGTGTGTGTCTTGGGGCCAGTGTGTGTGTGTGTGTGTGTGTGTGTGTTGGGGGCAGTGTGTGTGTGTGGGTGTGTTGGGGGCAGTGTGTGTGTGTGTGTGTTGGGGGCAGTGTGTGTGTGTGTGTGTGTGTGTGTGTGTTGCGGGCAGTGTTTGTGTGTGTGTTGGGGCCAGTGTGTGTCTATGTGTTGGGGGCTGTGTGTGTGTGTGTTGGGGGCAGTGTGTGTGTGTGTGTGTTGGGGGCAGTGTGTGTGTGTGTGTGTTGGGGGCAGTGTGTGTGTGTGTGTGTGTGTGTGTGTGTGTGTTGGGGGCAGTGTGTGTGTGTGTGTTGGGGGCAGTGTGTGTGTGTGTGTGTTGGGGGCAGTGTGTGTGTATGTGTGTGTGTGTGTGTGTGTGTTGCGGGCAGTGTGTGTGTGTGTGTGTTGGGGGCAGTGTGTGTGTGTTGGGGGCAGTGTGTGTGTGTGTGTTGAGGGCTGTCTGTGTGTGTGTTGCGGGCAGTGTGAGTGTGTGTGTGTTGCGGGCACTGTGTGTGTGTGTGTTGCGGGCACTGTGTGTGTGTGTGTTGCGGGCACTGTGTGTGTGTGTGTTGCGGGCAGTGTGTGTGTGTGTGTGTTTCGGGCAGTGTGTGTGTGTGTTGCGGGCACTGTGTGTGTGTGTGTTGCGGGCAGTGTGTGTGTGTGTGTGTGTGTTGGGGGCAGTGTGTGTGTGTGTTGCGGGCAGTGTGTGTGTGTGTGTGTTGGGGGCAGTGTGTGTGTGTGTGTGTTGCGGGCAGTGTGTGTGTGTGTGTGTTGCGGGCAGTGTGTGTGTTGCGGGCAGTGTGTGTGTTGCGGGCTGTGTGTGTGTGTGTTGCGGGCGGTGTGTGTGTGTGTTGGGGGCAGTGTGTGTGTGTGTGTGTGTTGCGGGCAGTGTGTGTGTGTGTGTTGCGGGCTGTGTGTGTGTGTGTGTGTGTTGGGGGCTGTGCCTGTGTGCGTTGGGGGCTGTGCCTGTGTGTGTTGGGGGCAGTGTGTGTGTGTCTTGGGGCCAGTGTGTGTGTGTGTGTGTGTGTTGGGGGCAGTGTGTGTGTGTGTGTGTGTGTGTGTGTGTGTGTGTGTGTGTGTGTGTGTGTGTTGGGGGCAGTGTGTGTGTGTGCGTGTGTCTGTGTGTGTTGGGGGCAGTGTGTATGTGTGTGTTGGGGGCAGTGTGTATGTGTGTGTTGCGGGCAGTGTGTGTGTGTGTGTGTTGCGGGCAGTGTGTGTGTGTTGCGGGCAGTGTGTGTGTGTGTGTGTTGGGGGCTGTGCCTGTGTGTGTTGGGGGCAGTGTGTGTGTGTGTGTGTGTGTGTGTGTGTGTGTGTGTGTGTTGGGGGCAGTGTGTGTGTGTGTGTGTTGGGGGCAGTGTGTGTGTGTGTGTGTGTTGCGGGCAGTGTGTGTGTGTGTGTTGGGGCCAGTGTGTGTGTGTGTGTTGGGGGCAGTGTGTGTGTGTGTGTGTGTGTGTGTGTGTTGGGGGCAGTGTGAGTGTGTGTGTGTGTGTGTGTGTGTGTGTGTGTGTGTGTGTGTTGGGGGCTGTGTGTGTGTGTTGGGGGCTCTGTGTGTGTGTGTGTGTGTTGGGGGCTGTGTGTGTGTGTGTTTTGGGGCAGTGTGTGTGTGTGTGTGTGTGTGTTGGTGGCAGTGTGTGTGTGTGTGTTGGTGGCAGTGTGTGTGTGTGTGTTGGGGGCTGTCTGTGTGTGTGAGTGTGTGTGTTGGGGGCAGTGTGTGTGTGTGTGTTGGGGGCAGTGTGTGTGTGTTGGGGGCAGTGTGTGTGTGTGTGTTGGGGGCAGTGTGTGTGTGTGTTGCGGGCAGTGTGTGTGTGTTTTGTGGGCTGTGTGTGTGTGTGTTGGGGGCAGTGTGTGTGTGTGTGTGTTGGGGGCAGTGGGTGTGTGTGTGTTGTGGGCAGTGTGTGTGTGTGTGTTGCGGGCAGTGTGTGTGTGTGTGTTGCGGGCAGTGTGTGTGTGTGTGTGTTGGGGGCAGTGCCTGTGTGTGTTGGGGGCTGTGTGTGTGTGTTTGTGTGTTGGGGGCAGTGTGTGTGTGTGTGTGTGTGTGTGTGTGTGTTGGGGGCAGTGTGTGTGTGTGTGCTGCGGGCAGTGTGTGTGTGTGTTGCGGGCAGTGTGTGTGTGTGTGTGTGCTGGCGGCTGTCTGTGTGTGTGTTGCGGGCAATGTGAGTGTCTGTGTGTTGCGGGCAGTGTGTGTGTGTGTGTGTTGCGGGCAGTGTGTGTGTGTGTGTGTTGCGGGCAGTGTGTGTGTGTTGCGGGCAGTCTGTGTGTGTGTTGCGGGCAGTGTGTGTGTGTGTGTTGCGGGCAGTGTGTGTGTGTGTGTTGCGGGCAGTGTGTGTGTGTGTTGGGGGCAGTGTGCGTGTGTGTGTGTTGGGGGCAGTGTGCGTGTGTGTGTGTTGCGGGCTGTGTGTGTGTGTGTTGGGGGCAGTGTGTGTGTGTGTTTGTGTGTGTGTGTGTGTTGGGGGCAGTGTGTGTGTGTGTGTTGGGGGCAGTGTGTGTGTGTGTTGCGGGCAGTGTGTGTGTGAATGTTGGGGGCTGTGCCTGTGTGTGTTGGCGGCAGTGTGTGTGTGTGTCTTGGGGCCAGTGTGTGTGTGTGTGTGTGTTGGGGGCAGTGTGTGTGTGTGTGTGTGTGTGTTGGGGGCAGTGTGTGTGTGTGTGTGTGTCTGTGTGTGTGTGTGTCTGTGTGTGTTGGGGGCAGTGTGTGTGTGTGTCATGGGGGCAGTGTGTGTGTGTGTCATGGGGCGAGTGTGTGTGTGTGTGTTGCGGGCAGTGTGTGTGTGTGTGTGTTGGGGGCAGTGTGCGTGTGTGTGTGTTGCGGGCTGTGTGTGTGTGTGTTGGGGGCAGTGTGTGTGTGTGTTTGTGTGTGTGTGTGTGTTGGGGGCAGTGTGTGTGTGTGTTGGGGGCAGTGTGTGTGTGTGTTGCGGGCAGTGTGTGTGTGAATGTTGGGGGCTGTGCCTGTGTGTGTTGGCGGCAGTGTGTGTGTGTGTCTTGGGGCCAGTGTGTGTGTGTGTGTGTGTTGGGGGCAGTGTGTGTGTGTGTGTGTGTTGGGGGCAGTGTGTGTGTGTGTGTGTGTGTGTGTCTGTGTGTGTGTGTGTCTGTGTGTGTTGGGGGCAGTGTGTGTGTGTGTCATGGGGGGCAGTGTGTGTGTGTGTCATGGGGCTAGTGTGTGTGTGTGTGTTGCGGGCAGTGTGTGTGTGTGTGTGTGTTGCGGGCTGTGTGTGTGTGTGTGTGTTGGGGGCTGTGTGTCTGTGTGTTGGGGGCAGTGTGGGTGTGTGTGTGTGTTGGTGGCAGTGTGTGTGTGTGTGTGTTGCGGGCTGTGTGTGTGTGTGTTGCGGGCAGTGTGTGTGTCTGTTGGGGGCAGTGTGAGTGTGTGTGTGTGTGTGTTGGTGGCAGTGTGTGTGTGTGTGTTGGGGGCTGTCTGTGTGTGTGTTGCGGGCAGTGTGTGTGTTTGTGTGTTGCGGGCAGTGTGTGTGTGTGTGTTGCGGCAGTGTGTGTGTGTGTTGGGGTCTGTATGTGTCTGTGTTGCGGGCAGTGTGTGTGTGTGTTGCGGGCAGTGTGTGTGTGTGTGTGTTGCGGGCAGTGTGTGTGTGTGTTGCGGGCAGTGTGTGTGTGTGTTGGGGGCTGTGTGTGTGTGTGTTGGGGGCAGTGTGTGTGTGTGTTGGGGGCAGTGTGTGTGTGTGTGTTGGGGGCAGTGTGTGAGTGTGTGTTGGAGGCAGTGTGTGAGTGTGTGTTGGGGGCAGTGTGTGTGTGTGTTGGGGGCAGTGGGTGTGTGTGTGTTGTGGGCAGTGTGTGTGTGTGTGTGTGTTGCGGGCAGCGTGTGTGTGTGTGTGTTGGGGGCTGTGCCGGTGTGTGTTGGGGGCTGTGTGTGTGTGTGTGTGTTGGGGGCAGTGTGTGTGTGTGTGTGTGTGTTGGGGGCAGTGTGTGTGTGTGTGTGTGTGTGTTGGGAGCAGTGTGTGTGTGTGTGTGTGTGTGTTGGGGGCAGTGTGTGTGTGTGTGTTGCGGGCAGTGTGTGTGTGTGTGTTGGGGGCTGTCTGTGTGTGTGTTGCGGGCAGTGTGAGTGTGTGTGTGTTGCGGGCACTGTGTGTGTGTGTGTGTGTGTTGCGGGCACTGTGTGTGTGTGTGTTGGGGGCAGTGTGTGTGTGTGTGTTGCGGGCAGTGTGTGTGTGTTGCGGGCTGTGTGTGTGTGTGTTGCGGTCTGTGTGTGTGTGTGTTGGGGGCAGTGTGTGTGTGTGTGTGTGTGTGTTGGGGGCAGTGTGTGTGTGTGTTGCGGGCAGTGTGTGTGTGTGTGTGTGTTGCGGGCAGTGTGTGTGTGTGTGTGTTGGGGGCTGTGCCAGTGTGTGTGTGTGTGTGTGTCTTGGGGCCAGTGTGTGCGTGTGTGTGTGTGTTGGAGGCAGTGTGTGTGTGTGTGTGTCTGTGTCTGTGTGTGTTGGGGGCAGTGTGTGTGTGTGTCATGGGGCCAGTGTGTGTGTGTGTGTTGCGGGCAGTGTGTGTGTTGCGGGCAGTGTGTGTGTGTGTGTTGGGGGCTGTGTGTGTGTGTGTGTGTTGAGGGCAGTGTGTGTGTGTGTTGGTGGCAGTGTGTGTGTGTGTGTGTGTTGCGGGCTGTGTGTGTGTGTGTGTTGCGGGCAGTGTGTGTGTGTGTTGGGGGCAGTGTGTGTTGGTGGCAGTGTGTGTGTGTGTGTGTGTGTGTGTGTGTGTGTGTGTTGGGGGCTGTGTGTGTGTGTGTTGCGGGCAGTGTGTGTGTGTGTGTTTGGGGCTGTTTGTGTGTGTTGGGGGCAGTGTGTGTGTGTGCACGTGAGTGTGTTGGGGGCAGTGTGTGTGAGTGTCTTGGGGGCAGTGTGTGTGTGTGTGTTGGGGGCAGTGTGTGTGTTTGTGTGTTGGGGGCAGTGTGTGTGTTTGTGTGTTGGGGGCAGTGTGTGTGTGTGTGTGTGTGTGTGTGTTTGTGTGTGTGTGTGTTGGGGGCAGTGTGTGTGTGTGTGTGTTGGGGGCAGTGTGTGTGTGTGTTGTGGGCAGTGTGTGTGTGTGTGTGTGTGTGTTGCGGGCAGTGTGTGTGTGTGTGTGTGTGTGTTTGTGTGTGTGTGTGTTGGGGGCAGTGTGTGTGTGTGTGTGTGTTGGGGGCAGTGTGTGTGTGTGTTGTGGGCAGTGTGTGTGTGTGTGTGTGTGTTGCGGGCAGTGTGTGTGTGTGTGTGTTGGGGGCTGTGCCTGTATGTGTTGTGGGCAGTGTGTGTGTGTGTGTGTGTGTGTGTGTCTTGGGGCCTGTGTGTGTGTGTGTGTGTGTGTGTGTGTGTGTGTATGTGTTGGGGGCAGTGTGTGTGTGTGTGTTGGGGGCAGTGTGTGTGTGTGTGTGTGTTGGGGGCAGTGTGTGTGTGTGTGTGTGTTGGGGGCAGTGTGTGTGTGTGTGTGTGTGTGTGTGTGTGTTGCGGGCAGTGTTTGTGTGTGTGTTGAGGCCAGTGTGTGTCTATGTGTTGGGGGCTGTGTGTGTGTGTGTTGGGGGCAGTGTGTGTGTGTGTGTGTGTGTGTGTGTGTGTGTGTGTGTGTGTTGGGGGCTCTGTGTGTGTGTGTGTGTGTGTGTGTTGGGGGCAGTGTGTGTGTGTGTGTGTGTGTGTGTTGGTGGCAGTGTGTGTGTGTGTGTGTTGCGGGCAGTGTGTGTGTGTGTTGCGGGCAGTGTGTGTGTGTGTTGGGTGCTGTGTGTGTGTGTCTTGGGGGCAGTGTGTGTGTGTTGGGGGCAGTGTGTGTGTGTGTGTTGGGGGCAGTGTGTGTGTGTGTTGGGGGCAGTGTGTGTGTGTGTGTGTGTGTGTGTGTTGCGGGCTGTGTGTGTATGTGTGTTGCGGGCAGTGTGTGTGTGTGTTGGGGGCAGTGTGTGTTGGTGGCAGTGTGTGTGTGTGTGTGTGTGTGTGTGTGTGTGTGTGTGTGTTGGGGCTGTGTGTGTGTGTGTTGCGGGCAGTGTGTGTGTGTGTGTTGCGGGCAGTGTGTGTGTGTGTGTTTGGGGCTGTGTGTGTGTGTTGGGGGCAGTGTGTGTGTGTGCACGTGTGTGTGTTGGGGGCAGTGTGTGTGTGTGTCTTGGGGGCAGTGTGTGTGTGTGTGTTGGGGGCAGTGTGTGTGTTTGTGTGTTGGGGGCAGTGTGTGTGTGTGTGTGTGTGTTTGTGTGTGTGTGTGTTGGGGGCAGTGTGTGTGTGTGTGTGTTGGGGGCAGTGTGTGTGTGTGTTGCCGGCAGTGTGTGTGTGTGTGTGTGTGTGTTGCGGGCAGTGTGTGTGTGTGTGTGTTGGGGGCTGTGCCTGTGTGTGTTGTGGGCAGTGTGTGTGTGTGTGTGTGTGTGTCTTGGGGCCAGTGTGTGTGTGTGTGTGTGTGTGTGTGTGTGTGTTGGGGGCAGTGTGTGTGTGTGGGTGTGTTGGGGGCAGTGTGTGTGTGTGTGTGTTGGGGGCAGTGTGTGTGTGTGTGTGTGTGTGTGTGTGTGTTGCGGGCAGTGTTTGTGTGTGTGTTGGGGCCAGTGTGTGTCTATGTGTTGGGGGCTGTGTGTGTGTGTGTTGGGGGCAGTGTGTGTGTGTGTGTGTGTGTGTGTGTGTGTGTGTGTGTTGGGGTCTGTATGTGTCTGTGTTGGGGGCTGTGTGTGTGTGTGCTGGGGGCAGTGTTTGTGTGTGTGTTGGGGGCAGTGTTTGTGTGTGTGTTGGGGGCAGTGTGTGTGTGTGTGTGTTGGGGGCAGTGTGTGTGTGTGTGTGTGTTGGAGGCAGTGTGTGTGTGTGTGTGTTGGGGGCAGTGTGTGTGTGTGTGTGTGTGTGTTGGGGGCAGTGGGTGTGTGTGTGTTGTGGGCAGTGTGTGTGTGTGTGTGTTGCGGGCTGTGTGTGTGTGTGTGTGTGTGTGTGTGTGTGTGTGTTTTGCGGGCAGTGTGTGTGTGTGTGTGTGTTGGGGGCTGTGCCTGTGTGTGTTGGGGGCAGTGTGTGTGTGTGTGTTGGGGGCAGTGTGTGTGTGTGTGTGTGTTGGGGGCAGTGTGTGTGTGTGTGTGTGTGTGTGTGTGTGTGTGTGTGTGTGTGTGTTGGGGGCAGTGTGTGTGTGTGTTGCGGGCAGTGTGTGTGTGTGTTGCGGGCAGTGTGTGTGTGTGTGTGTTGGGGGCTGTCTGTGTGTGTGTTGCGGGCAGTGTGAGTGTGTGTGTGTTGCGGGCACTGTGTGTGTGTGTGTGTGTTGCGGGCAATGTGTGTGTGTGTGTTTCGGGCAGTGTGTGTGTGTGTGTGTTGCGGGCAGTGTGTGTGTGTGTGTTGGGGGCAGTGTATGTGTGTGTGTGTGTGTTTGTGTGTTGGGGGCAGTGTGTGTGTGTGTGTTGGGGGCAGTGTGTGTGTGTGTGTGTGTGTGTGTGTGTTGGGGGCAGTGTGTGTGTGTGTGTGTGTGTTGGGGGCAGTGTGTGTGTGTGTTGCGGGCAGTGTGTGTGTGTGTTGGGGGCTGTGTGTGTGTGTGTTGGGGGCAGTGTTTGTGTGTGTGTTGGGGGCAGTGTGTGTGTGTGTGTGTTGGGGGCAGTGTGTGTGTGTGTGTTGGAGGCAGTGTGTGTGTGTGTGTTTTGGGGGCAGTGGGTGTGTGTGTGTTGTGGGCAGTGTGTGTGTGTGTGTGTGTTGCGGGCAGTGTGTGTGTGTGTGTGTGTGTGTGTGTGTGTGTGTGTGTGTGTGTGTGTGTGTGTGTTTTGCGGGCAGTGTGTGTGTGTGTGTGTTGGGGGCTGTGCCTGTGTGTGTTGGGGGCAGTGTGTGTGTGTGTTGGGGGCAGTGTGTGTGTGTGTGTGTGTGTGTGTTGGGGGCAGTGATTGTGTGTGTTGCGGGCAGTGTGTGTGTGTGTTGCGGGCAGTGTGTGTGTGTGTTGCGGGCAGTGTGTGTGTTGGGGGCTGTCTGTGTGTGTGTTGCGGGCAGTGTGTGTGTGTGTGTGTGTGTTGCGGGCAGTGTGTGTGTGTGTGTGTTGCGGGCAGTGTGTGTGTGTGTGTGTGTTGCGGGCTGTCTGTGTGTGTGTTGCGGGCAGTGTGTGTGTGTGTGTGTGTGTGTTGGTGGCAGTGTGTGTGTGTGTGTTGGTGGCAGTGTGTGTGTGTGTGTGTTGGGGGCTGTCTGTGTGTGTGTTGCGGGCACTGTGTGTGTGTGTGTGTTTCGGGCAGTGTGTGTGTGTGTTGCGGGCAGTGTGTGTGTGTGTGTTGCGGGCAGTGTGTGTGTGTGTGTTGCGGGCAGTGTGTGTGTGTGTGTTGCGGGCAGTGTGTGTGTGTGTGTTGGGGGCAGTGTGTGTGTGTTGCGGGCAGTGTGTGTGTGTGTGTGTGTGTTGCGGGCAGTGTGTGTGTGTGTGTGTTGCGGGCAGTGTGTGTGTGTGTGTTGCGGGCAGAGTGTGTGTGTTGCGGGCTGTGTGTGTGTGTGTTGCGGGCAGTGTGTGTGTGTGTTGCGGGCAGTGTGTGTGTGTGTGTGTGTGTGTGTGTTGCGGGCAGTGTGTGTGTGTGTGTGTTGCGGGCAGTGTGTGTGTGTGTTGTGGGCAGTGTGTGTGTGTGTGTTGCGGGCTGTGTGTGTGTGTGTGTGTGTGTGTGTTGGGGGCTGTGTGTGTGTGTGTTGGGGGCAGTGTGTGTGTGTGTGTGTTGGGGGCAGTGTGTGTGTGTGTGTTGGTGGCAGTGTGTGTGTGTGTGTGTTGCGGGCAGTGTGTGTGTGTGTTGCGGGCAGTGTGTGTGTCTGTTGGGAGCAGTGTGTGTGTGTGTGTGTGTGTGTGTGTGTGTGTGTGTTGGTGGCAGTGTGTGTGTGTGTGTTGGTGGCAGTGTGTGTGTGTGTGTGTTGGGGGCTGTCTGTGTGTGTGTTGCGGGCAGTGTGTGTGTTTGTGTGTTGCGGGCAGTGTGTGTGTGTGTGTGTTGCGGGCAGTGTGTGTGTGTGTTGGGGTCTGTCTGCGTCTGTGTTGCGGGCAGTGTGTGTGTGTGTTGCGGGCAGTGTGTGTGTGTGTGTGTGTGTGTTGCGGGCAGTGTGTGTGTGTGTGTGTTGCGGGCAGTGTGTGTGTGTGTGTGTGTTGCGGGCAGTGTGTGTGTGTGTTGCGGGCAGTGTGTGTGTGTGTTGGGGGCAGTGTGTGTGTGTGTGTTGGGGGCAGTGTGTGAGTGTGTGTTGGAGGCAGTGTGTGAGTGTGTGTTGGGGGCAGTGTGTGTGTGTGTGTGTGTGTTGGGGGCAGTGGGTGTGTGTGTGTTGTGGGCAGTGTGTGTGTGTGTTGCGGGCAGTGTGTGTGTGTGTTGCGGGCAGTGTGTGTGTGTGTGTGTGTTGCGGGCAGTGTGTGTGTGTGTTGCGGGCAGTGTGTGTGTGTGTTGGGGGCAGTGTGTGTGTGTGTGTTGGGGGCAGTGTGTGAGTGTGTGTTGGAGGCAGTGTGTGAGTGTGTGTTGGGGGCAGTGTGTGTGTGTGTGTGTGTGTGTTGGGGGCAGTGGGTGTGTGTGTGTTGTGGGCAGTGTTTGTGTGTGTGTTGCGGGCACTGTGTGTGTGTGTGTGTGTGTGTGTTGCGGGCAGTGTGTGTGTGTGTTGGGGGCTGTGCCTGTATGTGTTGGGGGCTGTGTGTGTGTGTGTGTGTGTTGGGGGCAGCGTGTGTGTGTGTGTGTGTGTGTGTGTGTGTTGGGGGCAGTGTGTGTGTGTGTGTGTGTGTGTGTGTGTGTGTGTGTTGGGGGCAGTGTGTGTGTGTGTGTGTGTGTGTGTGTGTGTGTGTTGGGGGCAGTGTGTGTGTGTGTGTTGGGGGCAGTGTGTGTGTGTGTGTTGCGGGCAGTGTGTGTGTGTGTGTTGCGGGCACTGTGTGTGTGTGTGTTGCGGGCAGTGTGTGTGTGTGTGTGTGTGTGTTGCGGGCAGTGTGTGTGTGTGTGTGTTGCGGGCAGTGTGTGTGTGTGTGTGTTGCGGGCAGTGTGTGTGTGTGTTGCGGGCAGTGTGTGTGTGTGTGTGTGTTGCGGGCTGTGTGTGTGTGTGTGTTTGTGTGTGTGTGTGTTGGGGGCAGTGTGTGTGTGTGTGTGTGTGTGTTGGGGGCTGTGTGTGTGTGTGTTGGTGGCAGTGTGTGTGTGTGTGTTGGGGGCTGTCTGTGTGTGTGTGTTGCGGGCAGTGTGTGTGTGTTGCGGGCAGTTTGTGTGTGTGTTGCGGGCAGTTTGTGTGTGTGTTGCAGGCAGTGTGTGTGTGTGTTGGGGGCTGTCTGTGTGTGTGTTGCGGGCAGTGTGTGTGTGTGTGTTGCGGGCAGTGTGTGTGTTGCGGGCAGTGTGTGTGTGTGTTGCGGGCAGTGTGTGTGTGTGTGTTGCGGGCAGTGTGTGTGTGTGTGTTGGGGGCAGTGTGTGTGTGTGTGTTGGGGACTGTGTGTGTGTGTGTTGGGGACAGTGTGTGTGTGTGTGTGTGTGTGTTGGGGGCAGTGTGTGTGTGTGTGTGTGTGTGTGTTGGGGGCAGTGTGTGTGTGTGTGTGTGTGTGTGTGTTGGGGGCTGTGCCTGTGTGTGTTGGGGGCAGTCTGTGTGTGTGATGGGGGCAGTGTGTGTGTGTGTGTGTGTGTGTGTGTGTGTGTTGGGGGCAGTGTGTGTGTGTGTGTGTGTGTGTGTGTGTGTGTGTGTGTGTTGGGGGCAGTGTGTGTGTGTGTGTTGCGAGCAGTGTGTGTGTGTGTGTGTTGGGGCCAGTGTGTGTGTGTGTGTGTTGGGGGCAGTGTGTGTGTGTGTGTGTGTTGGGGGCAGTGTGTGTGTTTGTGTGTGTGTGTGTGTGTGTTGGGGGCAGTGTGTGTGTGTGTGTGTGTGTGTGTGTGTGTGTGTGTTGGGGGCTCTGTGTGTGTGTTGGGGGCTGTGTGTGTGTGTGTTGAGGGCAGTGTGTGTGTGTGTGTGTGTGTGTGTGTGTGTTGGTGGCAGTGTGTGTGTGTGTTGGTGGCAGTGTGTGTGTGTGTGTTGGGGGCTGTCTGTGTGTGTGTTGCGGGCAGTGTGTGTGTTTGTGTGTTGCGGGCCGTGTGTGTGTGTGTGTGTTGCGGGCAGTGTGTGTGTGTGTTGCGGGCACTGTGTGTGTGTGTTGGGGTCTGTCTGTGTCTGTGTTGCGGGCAGTGTGTGTGTGTCTTGGGGCCAGTGTGTGTGTGTGTGTGTGTGTGTGTGTTGGAGGCAGTGTGTGTGTGTGTGTGTGTGTGTCTGTGTGTGTTGGGGGCAGTGTGTGTGTGTGTCATGGGGCCAGTGTGTGTGTGTGTGTTGCGGGCAGCGTGTGTGTTGCGGGCAGTGTGTTTGTGTGTGTTGGGGGCTGTGTGTGTGTGTGTTGGGGGCTGTGTGTGTGTGTGTGTGTGTGTGTTGGGGGCAGTGTGTGTGTGTGTGTGTGTTGGTGGCAGTGTGTGTGTGTGTGTGTTGCGGGCTGTGTGTGTGTGTGTGTTGCGGGCAGTGTGTGTGTGTGTTGGGGGCAGTGTGTGTTGGTGGCAGTGTGTGTGTGTGTGTGTGTGTGTGTGTGTTGCGGGCAGTGTGTGTGTGTGTGTTTGGGGCTGTGTGTGTGTGTGTGTGTTGGGGGCAGTGTGTGTGTGTGTGTGTGTGTTGGGGGCTGTGTGTGTGTGTGTGTGTGTTTGTGTGTGTGTGTGTGTGTGTGTGTGTGTGTGTTGGGGGCAGTGTGTGTGTGTGTGTGTGTGTGTGTGTTGGGGGCTCTGTGTGTGTGTGTGTGTGTTGGGGGCAGTGTGTGTGTGTGTGTGTGTGTGTGTGTTGGTGGCAGTGTGTGTGTGTGTGTGTTGGTGGCAGTGTGTGTGTGTGTGTTGGGGGCTGTCTGTGTGTGTGTTGCGGGCAGTGTGTGTGTTTGTGTGTTGCGGGCAGTGTGTGTGTGTGTGTTGCGGGCAGTGTGTGTGTGTGTTGGGGGCAGTGTTTGTGTGTGTGTTGGGGGCAGTGTGTGTGTGTGTGTTGGGGGCAGTGTGTGTGTGTGTGTTTGAGGCAGTGTGTGTGTGTGTTGGGGGCAGTCTGTGTGTGTGTTGGGGGCAGTGGGTGTGTGTGTGTTGTGGGCAGTGTGTGTCTGTGTGTGTGTGTGTTGCGGGCAGTGTGTGTGTGTGTGTGTGTTTGTGTTGCGGGCAGTGTGTGTGTGTGTGTGTTGGGGGCTGTGCCTGTGTGTGTTGGGGGCAGTGTGTGTGTGTGTGTGTTGGGGGCAGTGTGTGTGTTGGGGGCAGTGTGTGTGTGTGTGTGTGTGTGTGTGTGTGTGTGTGTGTGTTGGGGGCAGTGTTTGTGTGTGTTGCGGGCAGTGTGTGTGTGTGTTGCGGGCAGTGTGTGTGTGTGTTGCGGGCAGTGTGTGTGTGTGAGTGTTGGGGGCTGTCTGTGTGTGTGTTGCGGGCAGTGTGAGTGTGTGTGTGTTGCGGGCACTGTGTGTGTGTGTTGCGGGCAGTGTGTGTGTGTGTGTGTGTTTCGGGCAGTGTGTGTGTGTGTGTGTTGCGGGCAGTGTGTGTGTGTGTGTTGGGGGCAGTGTGTGTGTGTTGCGGGCAGTGTGTGTGTGTGTGTGTGTGTTGCGGGCAGTGTGTGTGTGTGTGTGTGTTGCGGGCAGTGTGTGTGTGTATGTTGCGGGCTGTGTGTGTGTGTGTGTGTTGCGGGCAGTGTGTGTGTGTGTGTTGCGGGCAGGGTGTGTGTGTTGCGGGCTGTGTGTGTGTGTGTTGCGGGCGGTGTGTGTGTGTGTTGGGGGCAGTGTGTGTGTGTGTGTGTGTGTGTGTGTGTTGCGGGCAGTGTGTGTGTGTGTTGCGGGCAGTGTGTGTGTGTGTGTGTGTTGGGGGCTGTGCCTGTGTGTGTTGGGGGCTGTGCCTGTGTGTGTTGGGGGCAGTGTGTGTGTGTCTTGGGGCCAGTGTGTGTGTGTGTGTGTGTGTGTGTGTTGGGGGCAGTGTGTGTGTGTGTGTTTGTGTGTGTGTGTTGGGGGCAGTGTGTGTGTGTGCGTGTGTCTGTGTGTGTTGGGGGCAGTGTGTATGTGTGTGTGTTGCGGGCAGTGTGTGTGTGTGTGTTGCGGGCAGTGTGTGTGTGTTGCGGGCAGTGTGTGTGTGTGTGTGTTGGGGGCTGTGCCTGTGTGTGTTGGGGGCAGTGTGTGTGTGTGTGTGATGGGGGCAGTGTGTGTGTGTGTGTGTGTGTGTGTGTGTGTGTGTGTGTGTGTGTGTTGGGGGCAGTGTGTGTGTGTGTGTGTTGGGGGCAGTGTGTGTGTGTGTGTGTTGCGGGCAGTGTGTGTGTGTGTGTTGGGGCCAGTGTGTGTGTGTGTTTTGGGGGCAGTGTGTGTGTGTGTGTGTTTGTGTGTGTGTGTGTGTGTGTTGGGGGCAGTGTGTGTGTGTGTGTGTGTGTGTGTGTGTTGGGGGCTCTGTGTGTGTGTTGGGGGCTGTGTGTGTGTGTGTTGAGGGCAGTGTGTGTGTGTGTGTGTGTGTGTGTGTGTGTGTTGGTGGCAGTGTGTGTGTGTGTGTGTTGGTGGCAGTGTGTGTGTGTGTGTGTTGGTGGCAGTGTGTGTGTGTGTGTTGGGGGCTGTCTGTGTGTGTGTTGCGGGCAGTGTGTGTGTTTGTGTGTTGCGGGCCGTGTGTGTGTGTGTGTGTGTTGCGGGCAGTGTGTGTGTGTGTTGCGGGCACTGTGTGTGTGTGTTGGGGTCTGTCTGTGTCTGTGTTGCGGGCAGTGTGTGTGTGTCTTGGGGCCAGTGTGTGTGTGTGTGTGTGTGTGTGTTGGAGGCAGTGTGTGTGTGTGTGTGTGTGTGTGTCTGTGTGTGTTGGGGGCAGTGTGTGTGTGTGTCATGGGGCCAGTGTGTGTGTGTGTGTTGCGGGCAGCGTGTGTGTTGCGGGCAGTGTGTGTGGGTGTGTTGGGGGCTGTGTGTGTGTGTGTTGGGGGCTGTGTGTGTGTGTGTGTGTGTGTGTTGGGGGCAGTGTGTGTGTGTGTGTGTGTGTTGGTGGCAGTGTGTGTGTGTGTGTGTGTTGCGGGCTGTGTGTGTGTGTGTGTTGCGGGCAGTGTGTGTGTGTGTTGGGGGCAGTGTGTGTTGGTGGCAGTGTGTGTGTGTGCGTGTGTGTGTGTGTGTGTGTTGCGGGCAGTGTGTGTGTGTGTGTTTGGGGCTGTGTGTGTGTGTGTGTTGGGGGCAGTGTGTGTGTGTGCACGTGTGTGTGTTGGGGGCAGTGTGTGTGTGTGTGTTGGGGACTGTGTGTGTGTGTGTTGGGGACAGTGTGTGTGTGTGTGTGTGTGTGTTGGGGACAGTGTGTGTGTGTGTGTGTGTTGGGGGCAGTGTGTGTGTGTGTGTGTGTGTGTTGGGGGCAGTGTGTGTGTGTGTGTGTGTGTGTGTGTGTGTGTGTTGGGGGCTGTGCCTGTGTGTGTTGGGGGCAGTCTGTGTGTGTGATGGGGGCAGTGTGTGTGTGTGTGTGTGTGTGTGTGTGTGTTGGGGGCAGTGTGTGTGTGTGTGTGTGTGTGTTGGGGGCAGTGTGTGTGTTGGGGGCAGTGTGTGTGTGTGTGTTGCGAGCAGTGTGTGTGTGTGTGTGTTGGGGCCAGTGTGTGTGTGTGTGTGTTGGGGGCAGTGTGTGTGTGTGTGTGT
>NC_081364.1:64159918-64162418 GCF_030684315.1 Stegostoma tigrinum | reverse complement strand
GTGTGTGTGTGTGTGTTGGGGGCTGTGCCTGTGTGTGTTGGGGGCTGTGCCTGTGTGTGTTGGGGGCAGTGTGTGTGTGTCTTGGGGCCAGTGTGTGTGTGTGTGTGTGTGTGTGTGTTGGGGGCAGTGTGTGTGTGTGTGTTTGTGTGTGTGTGTTGGGGGCAGTGTGTGTGTGTGCGTGTGTCTGTGTGTGTTGGGGGCAGTGTGTATGTGTGTGTGTTGCGGGCAGTGTGTGTGTGTGTGTTGCGGGCAGTGTGTGTGTGTTGCGGGCAGTGTGTGTGTGTGTGTGTTGGGGGCTGTGCCTGTGTGTGTTGGGGGCAGTGTGTGTGTGTGTGTGTGATGGGGGCAGTGTGTGTGTGTGTGTGTGTGTGTGTGTGTGTGTGTGTGTGTTGGGGGCAGTGTGTGTGTGTGTGTGTTGGGGGCAGTGTGTGTGTGTGTGTGTTGCGGGCAGTGTGTGTGTGTGTGTTGGGGCCAGTGTGTGTGTGTGTTTTGGGGGCAGTGTGTGTGTGTGTGTGTTTGTGTGTGTGTGTGTGTGTTGGGGGCAGTGTGTGTGTGTGTGTGTGTTGGGGGCTCTGTGTGTGTGTTGGGGGCTGTGTGTGTGTGTGTTGAGGGCAGTGTGTGTGTGTGTGTGTGTGTGTGTGTGTGTTGGTGGCAGTGTGTGTGTGTGTGTTGGTGGCAGTGTGTGTGTGTGTGTTGGTGGCAGTGTGTGTGTGTGTGTGTTGGTGGCAGTGTGTGTGTGTGTGTTGGGGGCTGTCTGTGTGTGTGTTGCGGGCAGTGTGTGTGTTTGTGTGTTGCGGGCCGTGTGTGTGTGTGTGTGTGTTGCGGGCAGTGTGTGTGTGTGTTGCGGGCACTGTGTGTGTGTGTTGGGGTCTGTCTGTGTCTGTGTTGCGGGCAGTGTGTGTGTGTCTTGGGGCCAGTGTGTGTGTGTGTGTGTGTGTGTGTTGGAGGCAGTGTGTGTGTGTGTGTGTGTGTGTGTGTCTGTGTGTGTTGGGGGCCGTGTGTGTGTGTGTCATGGGGCCAGTGTGTGTGTGTGTGTTGCGGGCAGCGTGTGTGTTGCGGGCAGTGTGTGTGGGTGTGTTGGGGGCTGTGTGTGTGTGTGTTGGGGGCTGTGTGTGTGTGTGTGTGTGTGTGTTGGGGGCAGTGTGTGTGTGTGTGTGTGTTGGTGGCAGTGTGTGTGTGTGTGTGTTGCGGGCTGTGTGTGTGTGTGTGTTGCGGGCAGTGTGTGTGTGTGTTGGGGGCAGTGTGTGTTGGTGGCAGTGTGTGTGTGTGCGTGTGTGTGTGTGTGTGTGTTGCGGGCAGTGTGTGTGTGTGTGTTTGGGGCTGTGTGTGTGTGTGTGTGTTGGGGGCAGTGTGTGTGTGTGCACGTGTGTGTGTTGGGGGCAGTGTGTGTGTGTGTCTTGGGGGCAGTGTGTGTGTGTGTGTTGGGGGCAGTGTGTGTGTGTGTGTGTTGGGGGCAGTGTGTGTGTGTTTGTGTGTGTGTTGGGGGCAGTGTGTGTGTGTGTGTGTGTTGGGGGCAGTGTGTGTGTGTGTGTGTTGGGGGCAGTGTGTGTGTGTGTTGCGGGCAGTGTGTGTGTGTGTGTGTGTGTGTTGGGGGCTGTGCCTGTGTGTGTTGTGGGCAGTGTGTGTGTGTGTGTGTGTGTGTGTCTTGGGGCCAGTGTGTGTGTGTGTGTGTGTGTGTGTGTGTGTGTTGGGGGCTGTGTGTGTGTGTGTGTGTGTGTGTGTGTGTGTGTGTGTGTGTGTGTGTGTGTTGGGGGCAGTGGGTGTGTGTGTGTGTGTGTGTGTGTGTTGGGGGCTCTGTGTGTGTGTGTGTGTGTTGGGGGCAGTGTGTGTGTGTGTGTGTGTTGGTGGCAGTGTGTGTGTGTGTGTGTGTTGGTGGCAGTGTGTGTGTGTGTGTTGGGGGCTGTCTGTGTGTGTGTTGCGGGCAGTGTGTGTGTTTGTGTGTTGCGGGCAGTGTGTGTGTGTGTGTTGCGGGCAGTGTGTGTGTGTGTTGGGGTCTGTCTGTGTCTGTGTTGCGGGCAGTGTGTGTGTGTGTGTTGCGGGCAATGTGTGTGTGTGTGTGTTGCGGGCAGTGTGTGTGTGTGTGTGTGTTGCGGGCAGTGTGTGTGTGTGTTGGGGGCTGTGTGTGTGTGTGTTGGGGGCAGTGTTTGTGTGTGTGTTGGGGGCAGTGTGTGTGTGTGTGTTGGGGGCAGTGTGTGTGTGTGTGTTTGAGGCAGTGTGTGTGTGTGTTGGGGGCAGTGTGTGTGTGTTGGGGGCAGTGGGTGTGTGTGTGTTGTGGGCAGTGTGTGTCTGTGTGTGTGTGTGTTGCGGGCAGTGTGTGTGTGTGTGTGTGTTTGTGTTGCGGGCAGTGTGTGTGTGTGTGTGTTGGGGGCTGTGCCTGTGTGTGTTGGGGGCAGTGTGTGTGTGTGTGTGTTGGGGGCAGTGTGTGTGTTGGGGGCAGTGTGTGTGTGTGTGTGTGTGTGTGTGTGTGTGTGTGTGTGTGTTGGGGGCAGTGTTTGTGTGT
>NC_081364.1:64147418-64154918 GCF_030684315.1 Stegostoma tigrinum | reverse complement strand
TGTGTGTGTGTGTGTGTGTGTGTGTGTGTGTGTCTGTGTGTGTTGGGGGCAGTGTGTGTGTGTGTCATGGGGCCAGTGTGTGTGTGTGTGTTGCAGGCAGCGTGTGTGTTGCGGGCAGTGTGTGTGTGTGTGTTGGGGGCTGTGTGTGTGTGTGTTGGGGGCTGTGTGTGTGTGTGTGTGTGTGTGTTGGGGGCAGTGTGTGTGTGTGTGTGTGTGTTGGTGGCTGTGTGTGTGTGTGTTGCGGGCAGTGTGTGTGTGTGTGTTGGGGGCAGTGTGTGTGTGTGTGTGTGTGTGTTGGGGGCAGTGTGTGTGTGTGTGTGTGTGTGTGTGTGTGTGTGTGTGTGTGTTGGGGGCAGTGTGTGTGTGTGTGTTGGGGGCAGTGTGTGTGTGTGTGTTGCGGGCAGTGTGTGTGTGTTGCGGGCAGTGTGTGTGTGTGTTGCGGGCAGTGTGTGTGTGTGTGTTGGTGGCTGTCTGTGTGTGTGTTGCGGGCAGTGTGAGTGTGTGTGTGTTGCAGGCACTGTGTGTGTGTGTGTTGCGGGCAGTGTGTGTGTGTGTTGCGGGCAGTGTGTGTGTGTTGCGGGCTGTGTGTGTGTGTGTTGCGGGCTGTGTGTGTGTGTGTTGGGGGCAGTGTGTGTGTGTGTTTGTGTGTGTGTGTGTTGCGGGCAGTGTGTGTGTGTGTGTGTGTTGTGGGCAGTGTGTGTGTGTGTGTGTGTTGTGGTCAGTGTGTGGGTGTGTGTGTGTTGGTGGCAGTGTGTGTGTGTGTGTCTGTTGCGGGCTGTGTGTGTGTGTGTTGCGGGCAGTGTGTGTGTGTGTTGGGGGCAGTGTGTGTTGGTGGCAGTGTGTGTGTGTGTGTGTGTGTGTGTGTGTGTTGGGGGCTGTGTGTGTGTGTGTTGCGGGCAGTGTGTGTGTGTGTGTTTGGGGCTGTGTGTGTGTGTGTGTGTTGGGGGCAGTGTGTGTGTGTGCACGTGTGTGTGTTGGGGGCAGTGTGTGTGTGTGTCTTGGGGGCAGTGTGTGTGTGTGTGTTGGGGGCAGTGTGTGTGTGTGTGTGTGTTGGGGGCATTGTGTGTGTGTTTGTGTGTGTGTGTGTTGGGGGCAGTGTGTGTGTGTGTGTGTTGGGGGCAGTGTGTGTGTGTGTGTGTTGGGGGCAGTGTGTGTGTGTGTGTGTGTGTGTTGGTGGCAGTGTGTGTGTGTGTGTTGGGGGCTGTCTGTGTGTGTGTTGCGGGCAGTGTGTGTGTTTGTGTGTTGCGGGCAGTGTGTGTGTGTGTGTTGCGGGCAGTTTGTGTGTGTGTGTTGCGGGCAGTGTGTGTGTGTGTTGCGGGCACTGTGTGTGTGTGTTGGGGTTTGTGTGTGTGTGTGTTGCGGGCAGTGTGTGTGTGTGTGTGTGTTGCGGGCAGTGTGTGTGTGTGTTGCGGGCAGTGTGTGTGTGTGTTGGGGGCAGTGGGTGTGTGTGTGTTGGGGGCAGTGGGTGTCTGTGTGTTGTGGGCAGTGTGTGTGTGTGTGTGTTGCGGGCAGTGTGTGTGTGTGTGTGTGTGTTGCGGGCAGTGTGTGTGTGTGTGTTTTGGGGGCAGTGTGTGTGTGTGTGTGTTGGGGGCAGTGTGTGTGTGTGTGTTGGGGGCAGTGTGTGTGTGTGTGTGTGTGTGTGTTGCGGGCAGTGTGTGTGTGTGTTGGGGGCTGTGTGTGTGTGTTGCGGGCACTGTGTGTGTGTGTGTTTCGGGCAGTGTGTGTGTGTGTGTTGCGGGCAGTGTGTGTGTGTGTGTGTGTGTTGGGGGCAGTGTGTGTGTGTGTGTTGCGGGCAGTGTGTGTGTGTGTGTGTGTGTGTTGCGGGCAGTGTGTGTGTGTGTTGCGGGCAGTGTGTGTGTGTGTTGCGGGCGGTGTGTGTGTGTGTTGCGGGCAGTGTGTGTGTGTGTATGTGTGTTGCGGGCAGTGTGTGTGTGTGTGTGTTGTGGGCAGTGTGTGTGTGTGTGTGTGTTGGGGGCTGTGCCTGTGTGTGTTGGGGGCTGTGCCTGTGTGTGTTGGGGGCAGTGTGTGTGTGTCTTGGGGCCAGTGTGTGTGTGTGTGTGTGTTGGTGGCAGTGTGTGTGTGTGTGTGTGTGTGTGTGTGTGTGTGTGTTTGTGTGTGTGTGTGTGTGTGTGTGTGTGTGTGTGTGTGTGTGTTGGGAGCAGTGTGTGTGTGTGTGTGTGTGTGTGTGTTGCGGGCAGTGTGTGTGTGTGTTGCGGGCAGTGTGTGTGTGTGTGTTGGGGGCTGTGTTTGTGTGTGTTGGGGGCAGTGTGTGTGTTGGCAGTGTGTGTGTGTGTGTTGCGGGCTGTGTGTGTGTGTGTTGCGGGCAGTGTGTGTGTCTGTTGGGGGCTGTGTGTTGGTGGCAGTGTGTGTGTTTGTGTGTTGCGGGCAGTGTGTGTGTGTGTGTTGCGGGTAGTGTGTGTGTGTGTGTGTTGCGGGCAGTGTGTGTGTGTTGCGGGCAGTGTGTGTGTGTTTTGGGGGCTGTGTGTGTGTGTGTTGGGGGCAGTGTGTGTTGGGGGCAGTGTGTGTTTTCGGGGCAGTGTGTGTGTGTGTTGGAGGCAGTGTGTGAGTGTGTGTTGGGGGCAGTGTGTGTGTGTTGGGGGCAGTGGGTGTGTGTGTGTTGTGGGCAGTGTGTGTGTGTGTGTTGCGGGCAGTGTGTGTGTGTGTGTGTGTGTGTGTGTGTGTGTGTGTTGCGGGCAGTGTGTGTGTGTGTGTGTTGGGGGCAGTGCCTGTGTGTGTTGGGGGCTGTGTGTGTGTGTGTGTGTGTGTTGGGGGCTGTGTGTGTGTGTGTGTGTTGGGGGCAGTGTGTGTGTGTGTGTGTTGGGGGCAGTGTGTGTGTGTGTGTGTGTGTGTGTGTGTTGGGGGCAGAGTGTGTGTGTGTGTGTGTGTGTGTGCTGCGGGCAGTGTGTGTGTGTGTTGCGGGCAGTGTGTGTGTGTGTGTGTGTTGGCGGCTGTCTGTGTGTGTGTTGCGGGCAGTGTGTGTGTGTGTGTGTTGCGGGCAGTGTGTGTGTGTGTGTGTTGCGGGCAGTCTGTGTGTGTGTTGCGGGCAGTGTGTGTGTGTGTGTTGCGGGCAGTGTGTGTGTGTGTGTTGCGGGCAGTGTGTGTGTGTGTGTGTTGCGGGCAGTGTGTGTGTGTGTGTTGCGGGCAGTGTGTGTGTGTGTTGCGGGCTGTGTGTGTGTGTGTTGGGGGCAGTGTGTGTGTGTGTTTGTGTGTGTGTGTGTTGCGGGCAGTGTGTGTGTGTGTGTGTTGGGGGCAGTGTGTGTGTGTGTGGCGGGCAGTGTGTGTGTGTGTGTGTTGGGGGCTGTGCCTGTGTGTGTTGGGGGCAGTGTGTGTGTGTGTGTGTGTGTGTGTCTTGGGGCCAGTGTGTGTGTGTTGGGGGCAGTGTGTGTGTGTGTGTTGGGGGCTGTGTGTGTGTGTGTGTGTGTCTGTGTGTGTTGGGGGCAGTGTGTGTGTGTGTCATGGGGCGAGTGTGTGTGTGTGTGTTGCGGGCAGTGTGTGTGTGTGTTGCGGGCTGTGTGTGTGTGTGTGTGTGTGTTGGGGGCTGTGTGTGTGTGTGTTGGGGGCAGTGTGTGTGTGTGTTGGTGGCAGTGTGTGTGTGTGTGTGTTGCGGGCTGTGTGTGTGTGTGTTGCGGGCAGTGTGTGTGTCTGTTGGGGGCAGTGTGTGTGTGTGTGTGTGTGTGTGTTGGTGGCAGTGTGTGTGTGTGTGTTGGTGGCAGTGTGTGTTGGGGGCTGTCTGTGTGTGTGTTGCGGGCAGTGTGTGTGTGTGTGTGTTGCGGGCAGTATGTGTGTGTGTTGCGGGCAGTGTGTGTGTGTGTTGCGGGCAGTGTGTGTGTGTGTGTTGGGGGCTGTGTGTGTGTGTGTGTTGGGGGCATTGTGTGTGTGTGTTGGGGGCAGTGTGTGTGTGTGTGTTGGAGGCAGTGTGTGTGTGTGTGTTGGGGGCAGTGTGTGTGTGTGTTGGGGGCAGTGGGTGTGTGTGTGTTGTGGGCAGTGTGTGTGTGTGTGTGTGTGTGTGTGTGTGTTGCGGGCAGCGTGTGTGTGTGTTGGGGGCTGTGCCTGTGTGTGTTGGGGGCTGTGCGTGTGTGTGTGTTGGGGGCAGTGTGTGTGTGTGTGTGTTGGGGGCAGTGTGTGTGTGTGTGTGTGTGTGTGTGTGTTGGGGGCAGTGTGTGTGTGTGTCTGTGTGTGTGTGTGTGTGTGTGTGTTGGGGGCTGTGTGTGTGTGTGTGTTGGGGGCAGTGTGCGTGTGTGTTGCGGGCAGTGTGTGTGTGTGTTGCGGGCAGTGTGTGTGTGTGTGTTGGGGGCTGTCTGTGTGTGTGTGTTGGGGGCTGTCTGTGTGTGTGTTGCGGGCAGTGTGAGTGTGTGTGTGTTGCGGGCACTGTGTGTGTGTGTGTTGCGGGGAGTGTGTGTGTGTGTGTTGCGGGCAGTGTGTGTGTGTTGCGGGCTGTGTGTGTGTGTGTTGCGGGCTGTGTGTGTGTGTGTTGGGGGCTGTGTGTTTGTGTGTGTGTGTGTTGCGGGCAGTTTGTGTGTGTGTGTGTGTGTTGGGGGCTGTGCCTGTGTGTGTTGTGGGCAGTGTGTGTGTGTGTGTGTGTGTGTGTGTGTGTGTGTCTTGGGGCCAGTGTGTGTGTGTGTGTGTGTGTGTTGGAGGCAGTGTGTGTGTGTGTGTGTGTGTGTGTGTGTGTGTGTGTGTGTGTGTGTGTGTGTGTGTGTCTGTGTGTGTTGGGGGCAGTGTGTGTGTGTGTCATGGGGCCAGTGTGTGTGTGTGTGTTGCAGGCAGCGTGTGTGTTGCGGGCAGTGTGTGTGTGTGTGTTGGGGGCTGTGTGTGTGTGTGTTGGGGGCTGTGTGTGTGTGTGTGTGTGTGTGTGTGTTGGGGGCAGTGCGTGTGTGTGTGTGTGTGTGTTGGTGGCTGTGTGTGTGTGTGTTGCGGGCAGTGTGTGTGTGTGTGTTGGGGGCAGTGTGTGTGTGTGTGTGTGTGTGTTGGGGGCAGTGTGTGTGTGTGTGTGTGTGTGTGTGTGTGTGTGTGTTGGGGGCAGTGTGTGTGTGTGTGTTGGGGGCAGTGTGTGTGTGTGTGTTGCGGGCAGTGTGTGTGTGTTGCGGGCAGTGTGTGTGTGTGTTGCGGGCAGTGTGTGTGTGTGTGTTGGTGGCTGTCTGTGTGTGTGTTGCGGGCAGTGTGAGTGTGTGTGTGTTGCAGGCACTGTGTGTGTGTGTGTTGCGGGCAGTGTGTGTGTGTGTTGCGGGCAGTGTGTGTGTGTTGCGGGCTGTGTGTGTGTGTGTTGCGGGCTGTGTGTGTGTGTGTTGGGGGCAGTGTGTGTGTGTGTTTGTGTGTGTGTGTGTTGCGGGCAGTGTGTGTGTGTGTGTGTGTTGGGGGCAGTGTGTGGGTGTGTGTGTGTTGGTGGCAGTGTGTGTGTGTGTGTGTGTTGCGGGCTGTGTGTGTGTGTGTGTGTTGCGGGCAGTGTGTGTGTGTGTTGGGGGCAGTGTGTGTTGGTGGCAGTGTGTGTGTGTGTGTGTCTGTGTGTGTGTTGGGGGCTGTGTGTGTGTGTGTTGCGGGCAGTGTGTGTGTGTGTGTTTGGGGCTGTGTGTGTGTGTGTGTGTTGGGGGCAGTGTGTGTGTGTGCACGTGTGTGTGTTGGGGGCAGTGTGTGTGTGTGTCTTGGGGGCAGTGTGTGTGTGTGTGTTGGGGGCAGTGTGTGTGTGTGTGTGTTGGGGGCATTGTGTGTGTGTTTGTGTGTGTGTGTTGGGGGCAGTGTGTGTGTGTGTGTGTTGGGGGCAGTGTGTGTTGCGGGCAGTGTGTGTTTGTGTGTGTGTTGCGGGCAGTGTGTGTGTGTGTGTGTTGGGGGCTGTGCCTGTGTGTGTTGTGGGCAGTGTGTGTGTGTGTGTGTGTGTGTGTGTGTGTGTGTTGGGGTCTGTGTGTGTGTGTGTGTGTGTGTGTGTGTGTGTTGGGGGCAGTGGGTGTGTGGGTGTGTTGGGGGCAGTGTGTGTGTGTGTGTGTTGCGGGCAGTGTTTGTGTGTGTGTTGGGGCCAGTGTGTGTCTATGTCTTGGGGGCTGTGTGTGTGTGTGTGTTGGGGGCAGTGTGTGTGTGTGTGTGTGTGTGTGTGTGTGTGTGTGTGTGTGTTGGGGGCTCTGTGTGTGTGTGTGTGTGTTGGGGGCAGTGTGTGTGTGTGTGTGTGTGTGTGTTGGTGGCAGTGTGTGTGTGTGTGTTGGGGGCTGTCTGTGTGTGTGTTGCGGGCAGTGTGTGTGTTTGTGTGTTGCGGGCAGTGTGTGTGTGTGTGTTGCGGGCAGTGTGTGTGTGTGTTGGGGTCTGTCTGTGTCTGTGTTGCGGGCAGTGTGTGTGTGTGTGTTGCGGGCAGTGTGTGTGTGTGTGTGTGTTGCGGGCAGTGTGTGTGTGTGTTGCGGGCAGTGTGTGTGTGTGTTGGGGGCTGTGTGTGTGTGTGTTGGGGGCAGTGTTTGTGTGTGTGTTGGGGGCAGTGTGTGTGTGTGTGTTGGGGGCAGTGTGTGTGTGTGTGTTTGAGGCAGTGTGTGTGTGTGTTGGGGGCAGTGTGTGTGTGTGTGTTTGTGTGTGTGTTGGGGGCAGTGGGTGTGTGTGTGTTGGGGGCAGTGTGTCTGTGTGTGTTTGAGGCAGTGTGTGTGTGTGTTGGGGGCAGTGTGTGTGTGTGTGTGTGTGTGTGTGTGTTGCGGGCAGTGTGTGTGTGTGTGTGTTGGGGGCTTTGCCTGTGTGTGTTGGGGGCAGTGTGTGTGTGTGTGTGTGTGTGTGTGTGTTGGGGGCAGTGTGTGTGTGTGTGTGTGTGTGTGTGTTGGGGGCAGTGTTTGTGTGTGTTGCGGGCAGTGTGTGTGTGTGTTGCGGGCAGTGTGTGTGTGTGTGTGTTGGGGGCTGTCTGTGTGTGTGTTGCGGGCAGTGTGAGTGTGTGTGTGTTGCGGGCACTGTGTGTGTGTGTGTGTTTCGGGCAGTGTGTGTGTGTGTGTTGCGGGCAGTGTGTGTGTGTGTGTTGCGGGCAGTGTGTGTGTGTGTGTGTTGCGGGCAGTGTGTGTGTGTGTTGCGGGCAGTGTGTGTGTGTGTGTTGCGGGCTGTGTGTGTGTGTGTTGCGGGCAGTGTGTGTGTGTGTTGCGGGCAGTGTGTGTGTGTGTGTGTGTGTGTGTGTGTGTGTGTGTGTTGGGGGCTGTGTGTGTGTGTGTTGGGGGCAGTGTGTGTGTGTGTGTGTGTGTTGGTGGCAGTGTGTGTGTGTGTGTGTTGGTGGCAGTGTGTGTGTGTGTGTTGGGGGCTGTCTGTGTGTGTGTTGCGGGCAGTGTGTGTGTTTGTGTGTTGCGGGCAGTGTGTGTGTGTGTGTGTTGCGGGCAGTGTGTGTGTGTGTTGGGGACTGTCTGTGTCTGTGTTGCGGGCAGTGTGTGTGTGTGTTGCGGGCAGTGTGTGTGTGTGCACGTGAGTGTGTTGGGGGCAGTGTGTGTGTGTGTCTTGGGGGCAGTGTGTGTGTGTGTGTTGGGGGCAGTGTGTGTGTGTGTGTGTTGGGGGCAGTGT
>NC_081364.1:64127418-64142418 GCF_030684315.1 Stegostoma tigrinum | reverse complement strand
GTGTGTGTGTGTGTGTTGGGGGCAGTGTGTGTGTGTGTGTGTTGGGGGCAATGTGTGTGTGTGTGTGTTGGGGGCAGTGTGTGTGTGTGTGTTGGGTCAGTGTGTGTGTGTGTGTGTGTGTTGGGGGCTGTGTGTGTGTGTGTTGGGGGCTGTGTGTGTGTGTGTTGGGGGCTGTGTGTGTGTTGGGGGCAGTGTGGCTTTGTGTGTGTGTTGGGGGCAGTGTGTCTGTGTGTGTGTGTTGGGGGCTGTGTGTGTGTGTGTGTGTGTGTTGGGGGCTGTGTGTGTGTGTGTGTGTGTGTTGGGGGCTGTGTGTGTGTGTGTGTGTGTGTTGGGGGCTGTGTGTGTGTGTGTGTGTGTGTTGGGGCTGTGTGTGTGTGTGTGTTGGGGGCAGTGTGTCTGTGTGTGTGTGTTGGGGGCAGTGTGTGTGTGTGTGTGTTCGGGGCAGTGTGTATGTGTTGCGGGCTGTGTGTGTGTGTGTGTGCTGGGGGCTGTCTGTGTGTGTGTCTTGCGGCCAGTGTGTGTGTGTGTGTGTCTTGGGGCCTGTGTGTGTGTGTGTGTTGGGGGCAGTGTATGTGAGTGTGTGTGTGTGTGTGAGTGTGTGTGTGTGTGTGTGTGTGTTTTTGGGCTGTGTGTGTGTGTGTTGGGGGCAGTGTGTCTGTGTGTGTGTGTTGGCGGCAGTGTGTGTGTGTGTGTTGCGGGCAGTGTGTGTGTGTGTGTGTGTGTGTGTGTTGTGGGCTGTGTGTGTGTGTGTTGCGGGCTGTGTGTGTGTGTGTTGCGGGCTGTGTGTGTGTGTGTTGCGGGCAGTGTGTGTGTGTGTGTTGCGGGCTGTGTGTGTGTGTGTTGCGGGCAGTGTGTGTGGTGTGTGTTGGGGGCAGTGTGTGTGTGTGTGTGTGTTGGGGGCTGTGTGTGTGTGTTGGGGGCTGTGTGTGTGTGTTGGGGGCTGTGTGTGTGTGTGTTGGGGGCTGTGTGTGTGTGTTGGGGGCTGTGTGTGTGTGTGTGTGTGTGTGTGTGTGTGTGTGTGTGTGTGTGTTGGGGGCAGTGTGTGTGTGTGTTGGGGGCAGTGTGTCTGTGTGTGTGTGTTGGGGGCAGTGTGTGATTGTGTGTTGCGGGCAGTGTGTGTGTGTGTGTGTTGCGGGCAGTGTGTGTGTGTGTGTGTTGCGGGCTGTGTGTGTGTGTGTGTGTTGGGGGCTGTGTGTGTGTGTGTGTGTGTGTGTGTGTGTGTGTGTGTGTGTGTTGCGGGCAGTGTGTGTGTGTGTGTTGGGGGCAGTGTGTCTGTGTGTGTGTGGTGGGGGCAGTGTGTGTGTGTGTTGGGGGCAGTGTGTGTGTGTGTTGGGGGCAGTGTGTCTGTGTGTGTGTGTTGGGGGCAGTGTGTGTGTTGGGGGCAGTGTGTCTGTGTGTGTGTGTTGGGGGCAGTGTGTGATTGTGTGTTGGGCGCAGTGTGTGTGTGTGTGTGTTGCGGGCAGTGTGTGTGTGTGTGTGTGTTGCGGGCTGTGTGTGTGTGTGTGTGTGTGTTGGGGGCAGTGTGTCTGTGTGTGTGTGTGTTGGGGGCTGAGAGTGTGTGTGTGTGTGTGTGTGTGTGTTGGGGGCTGTGTGTGTGTGTTGGGGGCTGTGTGTGGGAGTGTTGGGGGCTGTGTGTGGGTGTGTTGGGGGCTGTGTGTGGGAGTGTTGGGGGCTGTGTGTGGGTGTGTTGGGGGCAGTGTGTGTGTGTGTGTTGGGGGCTGTGTGTGGGAGTGTTGGGGGCAGTGTGTCTGTGTGTGTGTGTTGGGGCAGTGTGTGTGTGTGTGTTGGGGGCTGTGTGTGTCTGTGTGTTGCGGGCAGTGTGTGTGTGTGTGTGTTGCGGGCAGTGTCTGTGTGTGTGTGTGTTGCGGGCAGTGTGTGTGTGTGTGTGTTGCGGGCTGTGTGTGTGTGTGTGTTGGGGGCTGTGTGTGTGTGTGTTGGGGGCAGTGTGTGTGTTGGGGGCAGTGTGTCTGTGTGTGTGTGTTGGGGGCAGTGTGTGTGTGTGTTGGGGGCAGTGTGTCTGTGTGTGTGTGTTGGGGGCAGTGTGTGATTGTGTGTTGGGCGCAGTGTGTGTGTGTGTGTTGCGGGCAGTGTGTGTGTGTGTGTGTTGCGGGCTGTGTGTGTGTGTGTGTCTGTGTGTTGGGGGCAGTGTGTCTGTGTGTGTGTGTGTTGGGGGCTGAGAGTGTGTGTGTGTGTGTGTGTGTGTGTGTTGGGGGCTGTGTGTGTGTGTTGGGGGCTGTGTGTGATTGTGTCTTGGGCGCAGTGTGTGTGTGTGTGTTGCGGGCAGTGTGTGTGTGTGTGTGTTGCGGGCTGTGTGTGTGTGTGTGTGTGTGTGTGTTGGGGGCAGTGTGTCTGTGTGTGTGTGTGTTGGGGGCTGAGAGTGTGTGTGTGTGTGTGTGTGTGTGTGTTGGGGGCTGTGTGTGTGTGTTGGGGGCTGTGTGTGGGAGTGTTGGGGGCTGTGTGTGGGTGTGTTGGGGGCTGTGTGTGGGAGTGTTGGGGGCTGTGTGTGGGTGTGTTGGGGGCAGTGTGTGTGTGTGTGTTGCGGGCAGTGTGTGTGTGTGTGTGTTGGGGGCAGTGTGTCTGTGTGTGTGTGTGTTGGGGGCTGAGAGTGTGTGTGTGTGTGTTGGGGGCTGTGTGTGTGTGTGTGTGTGTGTTGGGGGCTGTGTGTGGGTGTGTTGGGGGCTGTGTGTGGGTGTGTTGGGGGCAGTGTGTCTGTGTGTGTGTGTTGGGGGCAGTGTGTGTGTGTGTGTTGGGGGCTGTGTGTGTGTGTGTTGCGGGCAGTGTGTGTGTGTGTGTTGCGGGCTGTGTGTGTGTGTGTGTGTGTGTGTTGCGGGCTGTCTGTGTGTGTGTGTGTGTGTGTTGGGGGCTGTGTGTGTGTGTGTGTTGGGTGCTGTGTGTGTGTGTGTGTTGGGGGCAGTGTGTGTGTGTGTGTGTGTGTGTGTGTGTGTGTGTGTGTGTGTGTGTTGGGGGCAGTGTGTGTGTGTGTGTGTGTGTGTGTGTGTTGGGTGCAGTGTGTGTGTGTGTTGAGGGCCTTGTGTGTGTGTGTGTGTGTTGGAGGCAGTGTGTGTGTGTGTGTGTGTGTGTGTGTGTGTTGGGTGCAGTGTGTGTGTGTGTGTTGAGGGCCTTGTGTGTGTGTGTTGCGGGCAGTGTGTGTGTGTGTGTGTGTTGTGGGCAGTGTGTGTGTGTGTGTTGGGGGCAGTGTGTGTGTGTGTCATGGGGCCAGTGTGTGTGTGTGTGTGTGTGTGTGTGTGTGTTGGGGGCAGTGTGTGTGTGTGTGTTGCGGGCTGTGTCTGTGTGTGTGTGTGTGTTGGGGGCAGTGTGTCTGTGTGTGTGTGTGTGTTGGGGGCTGTGTGTGTGTGTGTGTGTGTGTTGGGGGCTGTGAATGTGTGTGTGTGTGTTGGGGGCAGTGTGTGTGTGTGTGTTGGGGGCAGTGTGTGTGTGTGTCTTGGGGCTAGTGTGTCTGTGTGTGTGTGTGTTGGGGGCTGAGAGTGTGTGTGTGTGTGTGTGTGTTGGGGGCTGTGTGTGTGTGTGTGTGTGTGTTGGGGGCTGTGTGTGTGTGTGTGTTGCGGGCTGTGTCTGTGTGTGTGTGTGTGTTGGGGGCAGTGTGTCTGTGTGTGTGTGTGTTGGGGGCTGAGAGTGTGTGTGTGTGTGTGTGTGTTGGGGGCTGTGTGTGTGTGTGTGTTGCGGGCTGTGTCTGTGTGTGTGTGTGTGTTGGGGGCAGTGTGTCTGTGTGTGTGTGTGTTGGGGGCTGAGAGTGTGTGTGTGTGTGTGTGTGTGTTGGGGGCTGTGTGTGTGTGTGTGTGTGTGTTGGGGGCTGTGTGTGGGTGTGTTGGGGGCTGTGTGTGGGTGTGTTGGGGGCAGTGTGTCTGTGTGTGTGTGTTGGGGGCAGTGTGTGTGTGTGTGATGGGGGCTGTGTGTGTGTGTGTTGCGGGCAGTGTGTGTGTGTGTGTTGCGGGCTGTGTGTGTGTGTGTGTGTGTGTGTGTGTGTTGCGGGCTGTCTGTGTGTGTGTGTGTGTGTGTTGGGGGCTGTGTGTGTGTGTGTGTTGGGTGCTGTGTGTGTGTGTGTGTTGGGGGCAGTGTGTGTGTGTGTGTGTGTGTGTGTGTGTGTGTGTGTATTGGGGGCAGTGTGTGTGTGTGTGTGTGTGTGTGTGTGTGTTGGGTGCAGTGTGTGTGTGTGTTGAGGGCCTTGTGTGTGTGTGTGTGTGTTGGAGGCAGTGTGTGTGTGTGTGTGTGTGTGTGTGTGTGTGTGTTGGGTGCAGTGTGTGTGTGTGTGTTGCGGGCCTTGTGTGTGTGTGTTGCGGGCAGTGTGTGTGTGTGTGTGTGTTGTGGGCAGTGTGTGTGTGTGTGTTGGGGGCAGTGTGTGTGTGTGTCATGGGGCCAGTGTGTGTGTGTGTGTGTGTGTGTGTGTGTTGGGGGCAGTGTGTGTGTGTGTGTTGCGGGCTGTGTCTGTGTGTGTGTGTGTGTTGGGGGCAGTGTGTCTGTGTGTGTGTGTGTGTTGGGGGCTGTGTGTGTGTGTGTGTGTTGGGGGCTGTGAATGTGTGTGTGTGTGTGTGTGTTGGGGGCTGTGTGTGTCTGTGTGCGTGTGTGTGTGTTGGGGGCTGTGTGTGGGAGTGTTGGGGGCAGTGTGTCTGTGTGTGTGTGTTGGGGCAGTGTGTGTGTGTGTGTTGGGGGCTGTGTCTGTTTGTGTGTTGCGGGCAGTGTGTGTGTGTGTGTGTTGCGGGCAGTGTCTGTGTGTGTGTGTGTTGCGGGCAGTGTGTGTGTGTGTGTGTTGCGGGCTGTGTGTGTGTGTGTGTTGGGGGCTGTGTGTGTGTGTGTTGGGGGCAGTGTGTGTGTTGGGGGCAGTGTGTCTGTGTGTGTGTGTTGGGGGCAGTGTGTGTGTGTGTTGGGGGCAGTGTGTCTGTGTGTGTGTGTTGGGGGCAGTGTGTGATTGTGTGTTGGGCGCAGTGTGTGTGTGTGTGTTGCGGGCAGTGTGTGTGTGTGTGTGTTGCGGGCAGTGTGTGTGTGTGTGTGTTGCGGGCTGTGTGTGTGTGTGTGTGTGTGTTGGGGGCTGAGAGTGTGTGTGTGTGTGTGTGTTGGGGGCTGTGTGTGTGTGTTGGGGGCTGTGTGTGTGTGTGTTGCGGGCAGTGTGTGTGTGTGTGTTGCGGGCTGTGTGTGTGTGTGTGTTGCGGGCTGTGTGTGTGTGTGTGTGTGTGTGTGTGTGTGTGTTGCGGGCTGTCTGTGTGTGTGTGTGTGTGTTGGGGGCTGTGTGTGTGTGTGTGTTGGGGGCTGTGTGTGTGTGTGTGTGTTGGGGGCTGTGTGTGTGTGTGTGTTGGGGGCAGTGTGTGTGTGTGTGTGTGTGTGTGTGTTGGGTGCAGTGTGTGTGTGTGTTGAGGGCCTTGTGTGTGTGTGTGTGTGTGTGTGTGTGTGTGTGTGTGTGTGTGTGTGTGTGTTGGGTGCAGTGTGTGTGTGTGTTGAGGGCCTTGTGTGTGTGTGTTGCGGGCAGTGTGTGTGTGTGTGTGTGTGTTGTGGGCAGTGTGTGTGTGTGTGTTGGGGGCAGTGTGTGTGTGTGTCATGGGGCCAGTGTGTGTGTGTGTGTGTGTGTGTGTGTGTGTGTCTTGGGGCCAGTGTGTGTGTGTGTGTGTGTGTTGGGGGCAGTGTGTGTGTGTCTGTTGGGAGCAGTGTGTGTGTGTGTGTTGCGGGCAGTGTGTGTGTGTGTTGCGGGCAGTGTGTGTGTGTGTGTGTGTTGGGGGCTGTGTGTGTGTGTGTGTGTGTGTGTGTGTGTTAGGGGCAGTGTGTGTGTGTGTGTGTGTTGAGGGCATTGTGTGTGTGTGTTGCGGGCAGTGTGTGTGTGTGCGTGTGTGTTGGGGGCTGTGTGTGTGTGTGTGTGTGTTGGGGGCAGTGTGTGTGTGTGTGTTGGGGGCAGTGTGTGTGTGTGTCTTGGGGCCAGTGTGTGTGTGTTGGGGGCAGTGTGCGTGTGTGTGTGTGTGTGTTGGGTTCAGTGTGTGTGTGTGTGTGTTGAGGGCATTGTGTGTGTGTGTGTTGCGGGCAGTGTGTGTGTGTGTGTGTGTGTGTGTGTGTGTGTTGTGGGCTGTGTGTGTGTGTGTTGGGGGCTGTGTGTGTGTGTGTTGGGGGCAGTGTGTGTGTGTGTTTGTGTGTGTGTGTGTGTTGGGGGCAGTGTGTGTGTGTTTGTTGGGGGCAGTGTGTGTGTGTTTGTTGGGGGCTGTGTGTGTGTGTGTTGGGGTCTGTGTGTGTGTGTGTGTTGGGGGTGCTGTGTGTGTGTGTGTAGGGGGTGCTGTGTGTGTGTGTGTTGGGGGTGCTGTGTGTGTGTGTTGGGGGCAGTGTGTGTGTGTGTGCGCGTGTTGGGGGCTGTGTGTGTGTGTTGGGGGCAGTGTGTGTGTGTTGGGGGCAGTGTGTGTGTGTTGGGGGCAGTGTGTGTGTGTGTGTGTGTGTGCGTGTGTTGGGGGCTGTGTGTGTGTGTGTGTGTGTGTGTGTCTGTGTGTTGGGGGCTGTGTGTGTGTGTGTTGGGGGCTGTGTATGTGTGTGTTGGGGGCTGTGTGTGTGTTGGGCGCTGTGTGTGTGTTGGGGGCTGTGTGTGTGTGTGTGTTTGTGTGTGTTGGGGGCAGTGTGTGTGAATGTGTGTGTGAGTTGGGGGCTCTGTGTGTGTGTGTGTGTGTGTGTGTGTGTGTGTGTGTGTGTGTGTGAATGTGTTTTTGTGTTGGGGGCTGTGTGTTTTTGTGTTGGGGGTAGTGTGTGTGTTTTTGTGTTGGGGGCTGTGTTTTTTTGTGTTGGGGGCAGTGTGTGTGTGTGTGTGTTGGGGGCTCTGTGTCTGTGTGTGTGTTGGGGGCAGTGTGTGATTGTGTGTTGCGGGCAGTGTGTGTGTGTGTGTGTTGCGGGCAGTGTGTGTGTGTGTGTGTTGCGGGCAGTGTGTGTGTGTGTGTGTTGCGGGCTGTGTGTGTGTGTGTGTTGGGGGCTGTGTGTGTGTGTGTGTGTGTGTGTGTGAGTGTTGGGGTTACTGTGTGTGTGTGTTGGGGGCAGTGTGTCTGTGTGTGTGGTGGGGGCAGTGTGTGTGTGTGTTGGGGGCAGTGTGTGTGTGTGTTGGGGGCAGTGTGTGTGTGTGTTGGGGGCAGTGTGTCTGTGTGTGTGTGTTGGGGGCAGTGTGTGATTGTGTGTTGGGGGCAGTGTGTGTGTGTGTGTTGCGGGCAGTGTGTGTGTGTGTGTTGCGGGCTGTGTGTGTGTGTGTGTGTGTTGGGGGCAGTGTGTCTGTGTGTGTGTGTGTTGGGGGCTGTGTGTGTGTGTGTGTGTGTTGGGGGCTGTGAATGTGTGTGTGTGTGTGTGTTGGGGGCTGTGTGTGTCTGTGTGTGTGTGTGTGTGTTGGGGGCTGTGTGTGGGAGTGTTGGGGGCAGTGTGTCTGTGTGTGTGTGTTGGGGCAATGTGTGTGTGTGTGTTGGGGGCTGTGTGTGTTTGTGTGTTGCGGGCAGTGTGTGTGTGTGTGTGTTGCGGGCAGTGTGTGTGTGTGTGTGTTGCGGGCTGTGTGTGTGTGTGTGTTGGGGGCTGTGTGTGTGTGTGTTGGGGGCAGTGTGTGTGTTGGGGGCAGTGTGTCTGTGTGTGTGTGTTGGGGGCAGTGTGTGTGTGTGTTGGGGGCAGTGTGTCTGTGTGTGTGTGTTGGGGGCAGTGTGTGTGTGTGTGTTGCGGGCAGTGTGTGTGTGTGTGTGTGTTGGGGGCAGTGTGTCTGTGTGTGTGTGTGTTGGGGGCTGAGAGTGTGTGTGTGTGTGTGTGTGTTGGGGGCTGTGTGTGTGTGTGTGTGTGTTGGGGGCTGTGTGTGGGTGTGTTGGGGGCTGTGTGTGGGTGTGTTGGGGGCAGTGTGTCTGTGTGTGTGTGTTGGGGGCAGTGTGTGTGTGTGTGTTGGGGGCTGTGTGTGTGTGTGTTGCGGGCAGTGTGTGTGTGTGTGTTGCGGGCTGTGTGTGTGTGTGTGTGTGTGTTGCGGGCTGTCTGTGTGTGTGTGTGTGTGTGTTGGGGGCTGTGTGTGTGTGTGTGTTGGGTGCTGTGTGTGTGTGTGTGTTGGGGGCAGTGTGTGTGTGTGTGTGTGTGTGTGTGTGTGTGTGTGTGTTGGGGGCAGTGTGTGTGTGTGTGTGTGTGTGTGTGTGTTGGGTGCAGTGTGTGTGTGTGTGTTGAGGGCCTTGTGTGTGTGTGTTGGAGGCAGTGTGTGTGTGTGTGTGTGTGTGTGTGTGTTGGGTGCAGTGTGTGTGTGTGTTGAGGGCCTTGTCTGTGTGTGTTGCGGGCAGTGTGTGTGTGTGTGTGTGTTGTGGGCAGTGTGTGTGTGTGTGTTGGGGGCAGTGTGTGTGTGTGTCATGGGGCCAGTGTGTGTGTGTGTGTGTGTGTGTGTGTGTTTGGGGCAGTGTGTGTGTGTGTGTTGCGGGCTGTGTGTGTGTGTGTGTGTTGGGGGCAGTGTGTCTGTGTGTGTGTGTGTGTTGCGGGCTGTGTGTGTGTGTGTGTTGGGGGCTGTGTGTGTGTGTGTTGGGGGCAGTGTGTGTGTTGGTGGCAGTGTGTCTGTGTGTGTGTGTTGGGGGCAGTGTGTGTGTGTGTTGGTGGCAGTGTGTCTGTGTGTGTGTGTTGGGGGCAGTGTGTGTGTGTGTTGGGGGCAGTGTGTCTGTGTGTGTGTGTTGGGGGCAGTGTGTGATTGTGTGTTGGGCGCAGTGTGTGTGTGTGTGTTGCGGGCAGTGTGTGTGTGTGTGTGTTGCGGGCTGTGTCTGTGTGTGTGTGTGTGTTGGGGGCAGTGTGTCTGTGTGTGTGTGTGTTGGGGGCTGAGAGTGTGCGTGTGTGTGTGTGTGTGTTGGGGGCTGTGTGTGTGTGTGTGTGTGTTTGGGGCTGTGTGTGGGAGTGTTGGGGGCTGTGTGTGGGTGTGTTGGGGGCAGTGTGTCTGTGTGTGTGTGTTGGGGGCAGTGTGTGTGTGTGTGTTGGGGGTTGTGTGTGTGTGTGTTGCGGGCAGTGTGTGTGTGTGTGTTGCGGGCTGTGTGTGTGTGTATGTGTGTGTTGCGGGCTGTCTGTGTGTGTGTGTGTGTGTTGGGGGCTGTGTGTGTGTGTGTGTTGGGGGCTGTGTGTGTGTGTGTGTTGGGGGCAGTGTGTGTGTGTGTGTGTGTGTTGGGTGCAGTGTGTGTGTGTGTTGAGGGCCTTGTGTGTGTGTGTGTGTGTGTTGGAGGCAGTGTGTGTGTGTGTGTTAGTGTTGGGTGCAGTGTGTGTGTGTGTTGAGGGCCTTGTGTGTGTGTGTTGCGGGCAGTGTGTGTGTGTGTGTGTGTGTGTTGTGGGCAGTGTGTGTGTGTGTGTTGGGGGCAGTGTGTGTGTGTGTCATGGGGCCAGTGTGTGTGTGTGTGTGTGTGTGTGTGTGTGTTGGGGGCAGTGTGTGTGTGTGTGTTGGGGGCAGTGTGTGTGTGTGTGTGTGTGTTGGGGGCAGTGTGTGTGTGTCTGTTGGGAGCAGTGTGTGTGTGTGTGTTGCGGGCAGTGTGTGTGTGTGTTGCGGGCAGTGTGTGTGTGTGTGTGTGTTGGGGGCTGTGTGTGTGTGTGTTGGGGGCAGTGTGTGTGTGTGTCTTGGGGCCAGTGTGTGTGTGTTGGGGGCAGTGTGTGTGTGTGTGTGTTGGGGGCAGTGTGCGTGTGTGTGTGTGTGTGTGTGTTGGGTTCAGTGTGTGTGTGTGTGTTGAGGGCATTGTGTGTGTGTGTTGCGGGCAGTGTGTGTGTGTGTGTGTGTGTGTGTGTTGGGGGCTGTGTGTGTGTGTGTTGGGGGCAGTGTGTGTGTGTGTCTTGGGGCCAGTGTGTGTGTGTTGGGGGCAGTGTGTGTGTGTGTGTTTGGGGCAGTGTGCGTGTGTGTGTGTGTGTGTTGGGTGCTGTGTGTGTGTGTGTGTTGGGGGCAGTGTGTGTGTGTGCGTGTGTGTGTGTGTGTGTGTGTGTGTGTTGGGGGCAGTGTGTGTGTGTGTGTGTGTGTGTGTTGGGGGCAGTGTGTGTGTGTGTGTGTGTGTGTGTGTGTTGGGTGCAGTGTGTGTGTGTGTGTTGAGGGCCTTGTGTGTGTGTGTGTGTGTTGGAGGCAGTGTGTGTGTGTGTGTGTGTGTGTGTGTGTGTGTGTTGGGTGCAGTGTGTGTGTGTGTTGAGGGCCTTGTCTGTGTGTGTTGCGGGCAGTGTGTGTGTGTGTGTGTGTGTGTGTTGTGGGCAGTGTGTGTGTGTGTGTTGGGGGCAGTGTGTGTGTGTGTCATGGGGCCAGTGTGTGTGTGTGTGTGTGTGTGTGTGTGTTGGGGGCAGTGTGTGTGTGTGTGTTGCGGGCTGTGTGTGTGTGTGTGTTGGGGGCAGTGTGTCTGTGTGTGTGTGTGTGTTGGGGGCTGTGTGTGTGTGTGTGTGTTGGGGGCTGTGAATGTGTGTGTGTGTGTGTGTGTGTGTTGGGGGCTGTGTGTGTCTGTGTGTGTGTGTGTGTGTTGGGGGCTGTGTGTGGGAGTGTTGGGGGCAGTGTGTTTGTGTGTGTGTGTTGGGGCAGTGTGTGTGTGTGTGTTGGGGGCTGTGTGTGTTTGTGTGTTGCGGGCAGTGTGTGTGTGTGTGTGTTGCGGGCAGTGTGTGTGTGTGTGTGTTGCGGGCAGTGTGTGTGTGTGTTGCGGGCTGTGTGTGTGTGTGTGTTGGGGGCTGTGTGTGTGTGTGTTGGGGGCAGTGTGTGTGTTGGTGGCAGTGTGTCTGTGTGTGTGTGTTGGGGGCAGTGTGTCTGTGTGTGTGTGTTGGGGGCAGTGTGTGATTGTGTGTTGGGCGCAGTGTGTGTGTGTGTGTTGCGGGCAGTGTGTGTGTGTGTGTGTGTTGCGGGCTGTGTCTGTGTGTGTGTGTGTGTTGGGGGCAGTGTGTCTGTGTGTGTGTGTGTTGGGGGCTGAGAGTGTGTGTGTGTGTGTGTGTGTGTGTGTGTGTGTGTGTGTGTTGGGGGCTGTGTGTGTGTGTGTGTGTGTTTGGGGCTGTGTGTGGGAGTGTTGGGGGCTGTGTGTGGGTGTGTTGGGGGCAGTGTGTCTGTGTGTGTGTGTTGGGGGCAGTGTGTGTGTGTGTGTTGGGGGTTGTGTGTGTGTGTGTTGCGGGCAGTGTGTGTGTGTGTGTTGCGGGCTGTGTGTGTGTGTATGTGTGTGTTGTGGGCTGTCTGTGTGTGTGTGTGTGTGTTGGGGGCTGTGTGTGTGTGTGTGTTGGGGGCTGTGTGTGTGTGTTGGGGGCAGTGTGTGTGTGTGTGTGTGTGTTGGGTGCAGTGTGTGTGTGTGTTGAGGGCCTTGTGTGTGTGTGTGTGTGTGTGTTGGAGGCTGTGTGTGTGTGTGTGTGTGTGTTGGGTGCAGTGTGTGTGTGTGTTGAGGGCCTTGTGTGTGTGTGTTGCGGGCAGTGTGTGTGTGTGTGTGTGTGTTGTGGGCAGTGTGTGTGTGTGTGTTGGGGGCAGTGTGTGTGTGTGTCATGGGGCCAGTGTGTGTGTGTGTGTGTGTGTTGGGGGCAGTGTGTGTGTGTGTGTTGGGGGCAGTGTGTGTGTGTGTGTGTGTGTTGGGGGCAGTGTGTGTGTGTCTGTTGGGAGCAGTGTGTGTGTGTGTGTTGCGGGCAGTGTGTGTGTGTGTTGCGGGCAGTGTGTGTGTGTGTGTGTGTTGGGGGCTGTGTGTGTGTGTGTGTGTGTGTGTGTGTTGGGGGCAGTGTGTGTGTGTGTCTTGGGGCCAGTGTGTGTGTGTTGGGGGCAGTGTGTGTGTGTGTGTGTTGGGGGCAGTGTGCGTGTGTGTGTGTGTGTGTGTGTTGGGTTCAGTGTGTGTGTGTGTGTTGACGGCATTGTGTGTGTGTGTTGCGGGCAGTGTGTGTGTGTGTGTGTGTGTGTGTTGGGGGCTGTGTGTGTGTGTGTGTGTTGGGGTCAGTGTGTGTGTGTGTGTTGGGGGCAGTGTGTGTGTGTGTCTTGGGGCCAGTGTGTGTGTGTTGGGGGCAGTGTGTGTGTGTGTTTTTGGGGCAGTGTGCGTGTGTGTGTGTGTGTGTGTTGGGTTCAGTGTGTGTGTGTGTGTGTTGAGGACATTGTGTGTGTGTGTTGCGGGCAGTGTGTGTGTGTGTGTGTGTGTTGTGGGCTGTGTGTGTGTGTGTTGGGGGCTGTGTGTGTGTGTTGGGGGCAGTGTGTGTGTGTGTTTGTGTGTGTGTGTGTGTTGGGGACTCTGTGTGTGTGTGTTGGGGGCAGTGTGTGTGTGTTTGTTGGGGGCAGTGTGTGTGTGTTTGTTGGGGGCTGTGTGTGTGTGTGTTGGGGTCTGTGTGTGTGTGTGTGTTGGGGGTGCTGTGTGTGTGTGTGTTGGGGGCAGTGTGTGTGTGTTGGGGGCAGTGTGTGTGTGTGTGTGATTGTGTGCGTGTGTTGGGTGCAGTGTGTGTGCGCGCGTGTGTTGGGGGCTCTGTGTGTGTGTGTGCGTGTGTTGGGGGCTCTGTGTGTGTGTGTGTGTGATTGTGTGCGTGTGTTGGGGGCTGTGTGTGTGTGTGTGTGTGTGTGTGTGTGTCTGTGTGTTGGGGGCTGTGTGTGTGTGTGTGTGTGTGTTGGGGGCTGTGTATGTGTGTGTTGGGGGCTGTGTGTGTGTTGGGCGCTGTGTGTGTGTTGGGGGCTGTGTGTGTGTGTGTTTGTGTGTGTTGGGGGCAGTGTGTGTGAATGTGTGTGTGAGTTGGGGGCTCTGTGTGTGTGTGTGTGTGTGTGTGTGTGTGTGTGTGTGTGTGTGTGTGTGTGTGTGTGTGTGAATGTGTTTTTGTGTTGGGGGCTGTGTGTTTTTGTGTTGGGGGTAGTGTGTGTGTTTTTGTGTTGGGGGCTGTGTTTTTTTGTGTTGGGGGCAGTGTGTGTGTGTGTGTGTGTGTGTGTTGGGGGCTCTGTGTGTGTGTGTGTGTGTTGGGGGCAGTGTGTGTGTGTGTGTTGCGGCTGTGTGTGTGTGTGTGTTGGGGGCAGTGTGTGTGTGTGTGTGTTGGGGGCAGTGTGTGTGTGTGTTGGGGGCAGTGTGTCTGTGTCTGTGTTGCGGGCAGTATGTGTGTGTGTGTTGGGGGCAGTGTGTGTGTGTGTGTGTGTTGCGGGCAGTGTGTGTGTGTGTGTGTTGCGGGCAGTGTGTGTGTGTGTGTGTTGCGGGCAGTGTGTGTGTGTGTGTGTTGGGGGCTGTGTGTGTGTGTGTTGGGGGCAGTGTGTGTGTGTGTGTGTTGGTGGCTGTGTGTGTGTGTGTGTGTGTGTGTGTTGCGGGCAGTGTGTGTGTGTGTGTGTTGCGGGCAGTGTGTGTGTGTGTGTGTGTGTTGGAGGCAGTGTGTGTGTGTGTGTGTGTGTGTGTGTGTGTTGGGGGCTGTGTGTGTGTGTGTTGGGGGCTGTGTGTGTGTGTGTTGGGGGCAGTGTGTGTGTGTGTTTGTGTGTGTGTGTGTGTTGGGGACTCTGTGTGTGTGTGTTGGGGGCAGTGTGTGTGTGTTTGTTGGGGGCAGTGTGTGTGTGTTTGTTGGGGGCTGTGTGTGTGTGTGTTGGGGTCTGTGTGTGTGTGTGTGTTGGGGGTGCTGTGTGTGTGTGTGTTGGGGGCAGTGTGTGTGTGTGTGCGCGTGTTGGGGGCTGTGTGTGTGTGTTGGGGGCAGTGTGTGTGTGTTGGGGGCAGTGTGTGTGTGTGTGTGATTGTGTGCGTGTGTTGGGTGCAGTGTGTGCGCGCGCGTGTGTTGGGGGCTCTGTGTGTGTGTGTGCGTGTGTTGGGGGCTCTGTGTGTGTGTGTGTGTGATTGTGTGCGTGTGTTGGGGGCTGTGTGTGTGTGTGTGTGTGTGTCTGTGTCTGTGTGTTGGGGGCTGTGTGTGTGTGTGTGTGTGTGTGTGTGTGTTGGGGGCTGTGTATGTGTGTGTTGGGGGCTGTGTGTGTGTGTGTTTGTGTGTGTTGGGGGCAGTGTGTGTGAATGTGTGTGTGAGTTGGGGGCTCTGTGTGTGTGTGTGTGTGTGTGTGTGTGTGTGTGAATGTGTTTTTGTGTTGGGGGCTGTGTGTTTTTGTGTTGGGGGTAGTGTGTGTGTTTTTGTGTTGGGGGCTGTGTTTTTTTGTGTTGGGGGCAGTGTGTGTGTGTGTGTGTTGGGGGCTCTGTGTGTGTGTGTGTGTGTTGGGGGCAGTGTGTGTGTGTGTGTTGGGGGCAGTGTGTGTGTGTGTGTTGCGGCTGTGTGTGTGTGTGTTGGGGGCAGTGTGTGTGTGTGTGTGTTGGGGGCAGTGTGTGTGTGTGTTGGGGGCAGTGTGTCTGTGTCTGTGTTGCGGGCAGTATGTGTGTGTGTGTTGGGGGCAGTGTGTGTGTGTGTGTGTGTTGCGGGCAGTGTGTGTGTGTGTGTGTTGCGGGCAGTGTGTGTGTGTGTGTGTTGCGGGCAGTGTGTGTGTGTGTGTGTTGCGGGCAGTGTGTGTGTGTGTGTGTTGGGGGCTGTGTGTGTGTGTGTTGGGGGCAGTGTGTGTGTGTGTGTGTTGGTGGCTGTGTGTGTGTGTGTGTGTGTGTGTGTGTGTGTTGCGGGCAGTGTGTGTGTGTGTGTGTTGCGGGCAGTGTGTGTGTGTGTGTGTGTTGGAGGCAGTGTGTGTGTGTGTGTGTGTGTGTGTGTGTGTGTTGGGTGCAGTGTGTGTGTGTGTTGAGGGCCTTGTGTGTGTGTGTTGCGGGCAGTGTGTGTGTGTGTGTGTGTGTTGTGGGCAGTGTGTGTGTGTGTGTGTTGGGGGCAGTGTGTGTGTGTGTCATGGGGCCAGTGTGTGTGTGTGTGTGTGTGTGTGTGTGTGTGTTGGGGGCAGTGTGTGTGTGTGTGTTGGGGGCAGTGTGTGTGTGTGTGTGTGTGTTGGGGGCAGTGTGTGTGTGTCTGTTGGGAGCAGTGTGTGTGTGTGTGTTGCGGGCAGTGTGTGTGTGTGTTGCGGGCAGTGTGTGTGTGTGTGTGTGTGTTGGGGGCTGTGTGTGTGTGTGTGTGTGTGTGTGTTGGGGGCAGTGTGTGTGTGTGTCTTGGGGCCAGTGTGTGTGTGTTGGGGGCAGTGTGTGTGTGTGTGTGTTGGGGGCAGTGTGCGTGTGTGTGTGT
>NC_081364.1:64117418-64122418 GCF_030684315.1 Stegostoma tigrinum | reverse complement strand
GGTGCTGTGTGTGTGTGTGTGTGTGTTGGGGGCAGTGTGTGTGTGTGTGTGTGTGTGTGTTGGGTGCAGTGTGTGTGTGTGTTGAGGGCCTTGTGTGTGTGTGTTGCGGGCAGTGTGTGTGTGTGTGTGTGTTGTGGGCAGTGTGTGTGTGTGTGTTGGGGGCAGTGTGTGTGTGTGTCATGGGGCCAGTGTGTGTGTGTGTGTGTGTGTGTGTTGGGGGCAGTGTGTGTGTGTGTGTTGCGGGCTGTGTGTGTGTGTGTGTTGGGGGCAGTGTGTCTGTGTGTGTGTGTGTGTTGGGGGCTGTGTGTGTGTGTGTGTGTTGGGGGCTGTGAATGTGTGTGTGTGTGTGTGTGTGTGTTGGGGGCTGTGTGTGTCTGTGTGTGTGTGTGTGTGTTGGGGGCTGTGTGTGGGAGTGTTGGGGGCAGTGTGTCTGTGTGTGTGTGTTGGGGCAGTGTGTGTGTGTGTGTTGGGGGCTGTGTGTGTTTGTGTGTTGCGGGCAGTGTGTGTGTGTGTGTGTTGCGGGCAGTGTCTGTGTGTGTGTGTGTTGCGGGCAGTGTGTGTGTGTGTGTTGCGGGCTGTGTGTGTGTGTGTGTTGGGGGCTGTGTGTGTGTGTGTTGGGGGCAGTGTGTGTGTTGGGGGCAGTGTGTCTGTGTGTGTCTGTTGGGGGCAGTGTGTGTGTGTGTTGGGGGCAGTGTGTCTGTGTGTGTGTGTTGGGGGCAGTGTGTGTTTGTGTGTTGGGCGCAGTGTGTGTGTGTGTGTTGCGGGCAGTGTGTGTGTGTGTGTTGCGGGCTGTGTCTGTGTGTGTGTGTGTGTTGGGGGCAGTGTGTCTGTGTGTGTGTGTGTTGGGGGCTGAGAGTGTGTGTGTGTGTGTGTGTGTGTTGGGGGCTGTGTGTGTGTGTGTGTGTGTTGGGGGCTGTGTGTGGGAGTGTTGGGGGCTGTGTGTGGGTGTGTTGGGGCAGTGTGTCTGTGTGTGTGTGTTGCGGGCAGTGTGTGTGTGTGTTGCGGGCTGTGTGTGTGTGTGTGTGTGTGTTGCGGGCTGTCTGTGTGTGTGTGTGTGTGTGTTGGGTGCTGTGTGTGTGTGTGTGTGTTGGGGGCAGTGTGTGTGTGTGTGTGTGTGTGTGTGTGTGTGTGTGTGTGTGTGTGTGTTGGGGGCAGTGTGTGTGTGTGTGTGTGTGTGTGTGTGTGTGTGTTGGGTGCAGTGTGTGTGTGTGTTGAGGGCCTTGTGTGTGTGTGTGTGTGTGTGTGTGTGTGTGTGTGTGTGTTGGGGGCAGTGTGTCTGTGTGTGTGTGTGTGTTGGGGGCTGTGTGTGTGTGTGTGTGTTGGGGGCTGTGAATGTGTGTGTGTGTGTGTGTTGGGGGCTGTGTGTGTCTGTGTGTGTGTGTGTGTGTGTTGGGGGCTGTGTGTGGGAGTGTTGGGGGCAGTGTGTCTGTGTGTGTGTGTTGGGGCAGTGTGTGTGTGTGTGTTGGGGGCTGTGTGTGTGTGTGTGTTGCGGGCAGTGTGTGTGTGTGTGTGTTGCGGGCAGTGTGTGTGTGTGTGTGTTGCGGGCAGTGTGTGTGTGTGTGTGTGTTGCGGGCAGTGTGTGTGTGTGTGTGTTGCGGGCTGTGTGTGTGTGTGTTGGGGGCAGTGTGTGTGTTGGGGGCAGTGTGTCTGTGTGTGTGTGTTGGGGGCAGTGTGTTTGTGTGTTGGGGGCAGTGTGTGTGTGTGTTGGGGGCAGTGTGTCTGTGTGTGTGTGTTGGGGGCAGTGTGTGATTGTGTGTTGGGCGCAGTGTGTGTGTGTGTGTTGCGGGCAGTGTGTGTGTGTGTGTGTTGCGGGCTGTGTGTGTGTGTGTGTGTGTGTGTTGGGGGCAGTGTGTCTGTGTGTGTGTGTGTTGGGGGCTGAGAGTGTGTGTGTGTGTGTGTGTGTTGGGGGCTGTGTGTGTGTGTGTGTGTGTGTTGGGGGCTGTGTGTGGGAGTGTTGGGGGCTGTGTGTGGGTGTGTTGGGGGCAGTGTGTCTGTGTGTGTGTGTTGGGGGCAGTGTGTGTGTGTGTGTTGGGGGCTGTGTGTGTGTGTGTTGCGGGCAGTGTGTGTGTGTGTTGCGGGCTGTGTGTGTGTATGTGTGTGTGTTGCGGGCTGTCTGTGTGTGTGTGTGTGTGTTGGGGGCTGTGTGTGTGTGTGTGTTGGGGGCTGTGTGTGTGTGTGTGTTGGGGGCAGTGTGTGTGTGTGTGTGTGTGTGTTGGAGGCAGTGTGTGTGTGTGTGTGTGTGTTGGGTGCAGTGTGTGTGTGTGTTGAGGGCCTTGTGTGTGTGTGTTGCGGGCAGTGTGTGTGTGTGTGTGTGTGTTGTGGGCAGTGTGTGTGTGTGTGTTGGGGGCAGTGTGTGTGTGTGTCATGGGGCCAGTGTGTGTGTGTGTGTGTGTGTGTGTGTGTTGGGGGCAGTGTGTGTGTGTGTCTTGGGGCCAGTGTGTGTGTGTGTGTGTGTGTTGGGGGCAGTGTGTGTGTGTCTGTTGGGAGCTGTGTGTGTGTGTGTGTTGCGGGCAGTGTGTGTGTTGGGGGCTGTGTGTGTGTGTGTGTGTGTGTGTGTTAGGGGCAGTGTGTGTGTGTGTGTGTTGGGGGCAGTGTGTGTGTGTGTCTTGGGGCCAGTGTGTGTGTGTTGGGGGCAGTGTGTGTGTGTGTGTGTTGGGGGCAGTGTGCGTGTGTGTGTGTGTGTGTGTGTGTTGGGTTCAGTGTGTGTGTGTGTGTGTGTGTTGAGGGCATTGTGTGTGTGTGTTGCGGGCAGTGTGTGTGTGTGTGTGTGTGTGTGTGTTGGGGGCTGTGTGTGTGTGTGTTGGGGGCAGTGTGTGTGTGTGTCTTGGGGCCAGTGTGTGTGTGTTGGGGGCAGTGTGTGTGTGTGTGTGTTTGGGGCAGTGTGCGTGTGTGTGTGTGTGTGTTGGGTTCAGTGTGTGTGTGTGTGTGTGTTGAGGGCATTGTGTGTGTGTGTTGCGGGCAGTGTGTGTGTGTGTGTGTGTGTGTGTGTGTGTGTTGGGGGCAGTGTGTGTGTGTTTGTTGGGGGCAGTGTGTGTGTGTGTGTTGGGGTCTGTGTGTGTGTGTGTGTTGGGGTCTGTGTGTGTGTGTGTGTTGGGGGTGCTGTGTGTGTGTGTGTTGGGGGTGCTGTGTGTGTGTGTTGGGGGCAGTGTGTGTGTGTGTGCGCGTGTTGGGGGCTGTGTGTGTGTGTTGGGGGCAGTGTGTGTGTGTTGGGGGCAGTGTGTGTGTGTTGGGGGCAGTGTGTGTGTGTGTGTGTGTGATTGTGTGCGTGTGTTGGGGGCAGTGTGTGTGCGCGCGTGTGTTGGGGGCTCTGTGTGTGTGTGATTGTGTGCGTGTGTTGGGGGCTGTGTGTGTGTGTGTGTGTGTGTGTGTCTGTGTGTTGGGGGCTGTGTGTGTGTGTGTGTGTGTTGGGGGCTGTGTATGTGTGTGTTGGGGGCTGTGTGTGTGTTGGGCGCTGTGTGTGTGTTGGGGGCTGTGTGTGTGTGTGTTTGTGTGTGTTGGGGGCAGTGTGTGTGAATGTGTGTGTGAGTTGGGGGCTGTGTGTGTGTGTGTGTGTGTGTGTGTGTGTGTGTGTGTGTGTGTGTGTGTGTGTGAATGTGTTTTTGTGTTGGGGGCTGTGTGTTTTTGTGTTGGGGGTAGTGTGTGTGTTTTTGTGTTGGGGGCTGTGTTTTTTTGTGTTGGGGGCAGTGTGTGTGTGTGTGTGTGTGTGTGTTGGGGGCTCTGTGTGTGTGTGTGTGTTGGGGGCAGTGTGTGTGTGTGTGTGTGTGTGTGTGTGTTGGGGGCAGTGTGTGTGTGTGTGTGTTGGGGGCAGTGTGTGTGTGTGTGTTGGGGGCAGTGTGTCTGTGTCTGTGTTGCGGGCAGTATGTGTGTGTGTGTTGGGGGCAGTGTGTGTGTGTGTGTGTGTTGCGGGCAGTGTGTGTGTGTGTGTGTTGCGGGCAGTGTGTGTGTGTGTGTTGCGGGCAGTGTGTGTGTGTGTGTGTGTTGGGGGCTGTGTGTGTGTGTGTTGGGGGCAGTGTGTGTGTGTGTTGGTGGCTGTGTGTGTGTGTGTGTGTGTGTGTGTGTGTGTTGCGGGCAGTGTGTGTGTGTGTGTGTTGCGGGCAGTGTGTGTGTGTGTGTTGGGGGCTGTGTGTGTGTGTGTGTTGGGGGCAGTGTGTGTGTGTGTGTGTGCGTGTGTACATTGGGGGCAGTGTGTGTGAGTGAGTTGGGGGCAGTGTGTGTGTGTGTATTGGGGGCAGTGTGTGTGTGTGTTGGGGGCAGTGTGTGTGTGTGTGTGTGTGTGTGTGTGTTGGGGGCAGTGTGTGTGTGTGTGTGTGTGTGTGTGTGTGTGTGTGTGTGTGTGTGTGTGTGTTGGGGGCTGTGTGTGTGTGTGTGTGTTGGGGGCTCTGTGTGTGTGTGTCTTGGGGCCAGTTTGTGTGTGTGTGTATTGGGGGCAGTGTGTGTGTGTGTGTGTGTGTTGGGGGCAGTGTGTGTGTGTGTTGGGGGCAGTGTGTGTGTGTGTTGGGGGCAGTGTGTGTGTGTGTGTGTGTGTGTGTGTGTGTTGGGGGCTGTGTGTGTGTGTGTGTTGGGGGCTGTGTGTGTGTGTTGGGGGCTGTGTGTGTGTGTGTGTGTGTGTTGGGGGCTGTGTGTGTGTGTGTGTGTGTTGTGGGCTGTGTGTGTGTGTGTGTTGGGGGCTGTGTGTGTGTGTTTGTTGCGGGCAGTGTGTGTGTGTTGCGGGCAGTGTGTGTGTGTGTGTTGGGGGCTGTGTGTGTGTGTGTGTTGGGGGCAGTGTGTGTGTGTGCGCGTGTGTGTGTTGGGGGCAGTGTGTGTGTGTGTCTTGGGGCCTGTGTGTGTGTGTGTTGGGGGCAGTGTGTGTGTGTGTGTGTTGGGGGCAGTGTGTGTGTGTGTGTGTGTTGGGGGCAGTGTGTGTGTTGGGGGCAGTGTGTGTGTTGGGGGCAGTGTGTGTGTGTGTGTTGGGGGCTGTGTGTGTGTGTGTGTAGGGGGCTGTGTTTGTGTGTGTTGGGGGC
>NC_081364.1:64109918-64112418 GCF_030684315.1 Stegostoma tigrinum | reverse complement strand
GTGTGTTGGGGGCTGTGTGTGTGTGTGTGTGTTGGGGGCTGTGTGAGTGTGTGTGTGTGTGTGTGTGTGTGTGTGTGTGTGTGTGTGTGTGTTGGGGGCTGTGTGTGTGTGTGTGTGTTGGTGGCTGTGTGTGTGTGTGTTGGGGGCAGTGTGGCTTTGTGTGTGTGTTGGGGGCAGTGTGTGTGTGTGTGTTGGGGGCAGTGTGTGTGTGTGTTGGGGGCAGTGTGTGTGTGTGTGTGTGTTGGGGGCAGTGTGTGTGTGTGAGTTGGGGGCAGTGTGTGTGTGTGTGTTGGGGACAGTGTGTGTGTGTGTGTTGGGGGCAGTGTGTGTGTGTGTGTGTGTTGGGGGCAGTGTGTGTGTGTGTGTTGGGGGCTGTGTGTGTGTGTGTGTGTTGGGGGCTGTGTGTGTGTGTTGGGGGCTGTGTGTGTGTGTGTGTGTGTGTGTGTGTGTGTGTGTGTGTGTGTGTTGGGGGCTGTGTGTGTGTGTTGGTGGCTGTGTGTGTGTGTTGGGGGCAGTGTGGCTTTGTGTGTGTGTTGGGGGCAGTGTGTCTGTGTGTGTGTGTGTTGGGGGCTGTGTGTGTGTGTGTGTGTGTGTGTGTGTTGGGGGCTGTGTGTGTGTGTTTTGGGGGCTGTGTGTGTGTGTGTTGGGGCTGTGTGTGTGTGTGTGTTGGGGGCAGTGTGTCTGTGTGTGTGTGTTGGGGGCAGTGTGTGTGTGTCTGTGTGTGTTCGGGGCAGTGTGTATGTGTTGTGGGCAGTGTGTGTGTGTGTGTGTTGCGGGCTGTGTGTGTGTGTGTGTGCTGGGGGCTGTCTGTGTGTGTGTCTTGCGGCCTGTGTGTGTGTGTGTGTGTTGGGGGCAGTGTGTGTGTGTGTGTTGGGGGCAGTGTATGTGTGTGTGTGTTGCGGGCAGTGTGTGTGTGTGTGTGTTTTTGGGCTGTGTGTGTGTGTGTTGTTGGCTCTGTGTGTGTGTGTTGGGGGCAGTGTGTCTGTGTGTGTGTGTTGGCGGCAGTGTGTGTGTGTGTGTTGCGGGCAGTGTGTGTGTGTGTGTGTGTGTTGGGGGCTGTCTGTGTGTGCGTTGCGGGCTGTGTGTGTTGGGGGCTGTGTGTTGTGGGCTGTGTGTGTGTGTGTGTGTTGCGGGCAGTGTGTGTGTGTGTCTTGGGGGCAGTATGTGTGTGTGTGTGTGTCTTGGGGGCAGTGTGTGTGTGTGTGTGTGTGTGTTGGGGGCAGTGTGTGTGTGTGTTGGGGGCAGTGTGTGTGTGTGTGTGTGTGTTGGGGGCAATGTGTGTGTGTGTGTTGGGGGCAATGTGTGTGTGTGTGTTGGGGGCAGTGTGTGTGTGTGTGTGTGTGTGTTGGGGGCAGTGTGTGTGTGTGTGTGTGTGTGTGTGTGTTGGGGGCTGTGTGTGTGTGTGTGTTGAGGGCTGTGTGTGTGTGTGTTGGGGGCTGTGTTTGTGTGTGTTGGGGGCAGTGTGTGTGTTGGGTGCAGTGTGTGTGTGTGTGTGTGTGTGTGTGTTGGGGGCAGTGTGTGTGTGTGTGTGTGTGTGTGTTTTGCCGGCAGTGTCTGTGTGTGTGTGTGTGTGTGTGTTGCGGGCAGTGTGTGCGTGTGTGTGTTGGGGGCAGTGTGTGAGTGTGTGTTGGGGGCAGTGTGTGTGTGTGTGTGTGTTGGGGGCAGTGTGTGTCTGTGTGTGTGTTGGGGGCAGTGTGTGTGTGTGTGTGTGTTGGGGGCAGTGTGTGTGTGTTGGGGGCAGTGTGTGTGTGTGTGTGTGTTGGGGGCAGTGTGTGTGTGTGAGTTGGGGGCAGTGTGTGTGTGTGTGTGTGTGTTGGGGGCAGTGTGTGTGTGTGTGTTGGGGGCAGTGTGTGTGTGTGTGTGTTGGGGGCTGTGTGTGTGTGTGTGTGTGTTGGGGGCAGTGTGTGTGTGTGTGTTGGGGGCTGTGTGTGTGTGTGTGTTGGGGGCTGTGTGTGTGTGTTGTGGGCTGTGTGTGTGTGTGTGTGTGTGTTGTGGGCTGTGTGTGTGTGTGTGTGTGTGTGTGTTGGGGGCTGTGTGTGTGTGTGTGTGTTGGGGGCTGTGTGTGTGTGTGTTGGGGGCAGTGTGGCTTTGTGTGTGTGTTGGGGGCAGTGTGTGTGTGTGTGTGTGTGTTGGGGGCTGTGTGTGTGTGTGTGTGTGTGTGTGTTTTGGGGGCTGTGTGTGTGTGTGTGTGTTGGGGCTGTGTGTGTGTGTGTGTTGGGGGCAGTGTGTCTGTGTGTGTGTGTTGGGGGCAGTGTGTGTGTGTGTGTGTTCGGGGCAGTGTGTATGTGTTGCGGGCAGTGTGTGTGTGTGTGTGTGTGTTGCGGGCTGTGTGTGTGTGTGTGTGCTGGGGGCTGTCTGTGTGTGTGTCTTGCGGCCTGTGTGTGTGTGTGTGTGTCTTGGGGCCTGTGTGTGTGTGTGTGTTGGGGGCAGTGTGTGTGTGTGTGTTGGGGGCAGTGTATGTGTGTGTGTGTTGCGGGCAGTGTGTGTGTGTGTGTGTGTG